>NC_051226.1:29301023-29601023 GCF_015220715.1 Pygocentrus nattereri | reverse complement strand
GTAGTCGGAAACTTCTCCAGCAGGGAGCGCTATTAGCACGCAAGTGGCCGTAAATCTGTACAACCCGCCGCCCTCTCTTCTCTTCCCCTCCCTTCATCCTCCTCCACCTCAATATAAAACATAAACCTCATACCTGAGCCTCACTTCCGCGCCGGCGTTTGACGGGTGTTTCTTTTGCCGTTTTGCGATGTCCTCTTCAGACTACGACCACAGGACGGCTTTCCTCGGAGACTGGGGTACATTTCAAAAGACGGTGTTCTTTCTGTTGTGCTCCAGCATTATCCCGAACGGTTTCACAGGCTTGTCCATCGTCTTCATCGGCGACACGCCGCCTCACCATTGCCACATTCCCGTTGGTGTAAATATTTCTGCCGAATGGAAGAACGTTTCTATTCCCATAGAAGCGAACGGCAGAGCCAGTGAATGCTCGAGGTACAAACTGGAGGTGCTGAAAAGTTATTCGGACAGGGGCTTGGTGCCGTGGGTCGACGTGAACGTATCTGCCATAGAACAGGAGCGCTGCGAGGACGGGTGGGAATATGACCGGGAAACATACGTTTCCACCATCGTCACTGAGGTAGGTTGATCGTCTGGGGGGCTTGGAATAGGTTTTTCTTCTCTTTGTTATCACAGGCACAGTTCTAAACCACCTGAGCTTAACTCGCTCCACACGTGTCCGGCTTTAAACTGGCCATTTCGGTACAGCTGGCGGTCACGTGTGTTCATGGTACCGACTCCTAACAAGTTTTCCTTCTGTACAGCGACGTATTTCCAAGTGAAACCTGAGAGGGTCGGGGTGTTTGATAAAATCACCAATTAGTGTACAGGGTAGGTCTAAACTTGAACTTTGAAGTTCTTATTTTCTGTATGAAAGACTCGTTGGTAGTCGTTGTAGCCAAGCCGTAATTGGTCAAATGAGTCAATCAGCCTGTATTTCCCTCGAAATACATGATGCTGACCTGCATTTACAGCGTAGCACAACATGTAGAACATCAGAGACTGAGAAAAGACACTGGAATTGAATTATGTTAATTAAATTAAAATGAGCAAAACTACATAAACAAAATAACAGAAAAAACACAGAAGATAAATGGAAAATAATTAAGAGAACAATTGATTGAGAGAGAGAGAAATAAAATGAAACCAAGATAATAAATAAACTAAAGATTTTAACATAAAATGCTAGATAGACAAACGAAGGATTATAAAAGGTAAAACAAATAACCAGCAAATCAGATTAAGAGAAAATAGATTTGTAAGTAAAATAACCGTAAAATGAAATACAAAGGAGAAAAGCTAAGCTCAATGAAAACAGTTGCAGGCTGTCTTAAGGTGATTAGAGACTAAAACTTTGAAATGGTTGCATGACACTAGCAAGCCAAGTTTCATGGATTCTTGTAATAAATTCCAGTTCACAGGTGCACTGTAGCCAAAAGCGATTCTTCCCAGTTCATTAAAACTCTCTGCACTTGACAGGTGATCCAGTCACTGGAGCAAGTCTAATAAGTATTGATATTTAATGAACTCAGATAAATGTGTTTACTGTCTTGCAGTTAATGAGGACCAACCAACTTTATATATACATTCTGTAGTAGTTAGTGTTGTAAGGGTTGGCTACAACGAATCGCTAGGTGGAGTGATGGATTGAGTGTAGTGATTTGAGGGCAGCATCCATAAGCAGATAAGATTTATTTCAATATAGCATACTGATTAGTTCATTAATATGAGATTTAAATGTAAGCTTGTCATCCATTCAAATACCATGATACCTGTACTCTTTGACTTGCTTAGTGCTGTATCTTGTCAGGGTAGTAGTATTCACGGGTTTAAAATAAATTTTTAAAGATCTGGAGAACAGCATAAACTTAACTTTCTTGGCATTTAAAACTAAATTTAACATGTCTGTTTGTGTATATATATATATATATATATATATATATATATATATATATACACACATTTTTTATGGGACAACATTATAGAAATGAAACTTGGGTATAACAAAGTAGTTACTGTCCTCTGACAATAACTCAACACATAGCCATTAATGTCTAAATAGCTGGCAACACAAGGGAGTACACCTCACAGTGAACATGTCCAAATTGCGTCATTGTCCCTCCCTGTTGTCATTTGATTCATTAGAGCTACAAGGTTCCAGGTGTAAATGGGGAGCAGGGCTGTTACATTTGGTATTTTAGGTACAATTCGCTCATAATGGCCACTGGATATTCAACATGGCACTTCATGGCAAAGATCTCTCTGAGGATGTGAGAAATAGAATTGTTGCTCTCCACAAAGATGGCCTAGGCTATAAGAAGATTGCTAAAACCCTGAAACTGAGCTATAGCACGGTGGCCAAGGTCATACAGTGGTTTTCCAGGACAGGTTCCACTTGGAACAAGCCTTGCCAGGGTCGATCAAAGAAGTTGAGTCTACATGTTCAGTGTCATATCCAGAGGTTGGCTTCAAAAAATAGATGCATGAGTGCTGCCAACATTGCTGCAAAGGTTGAAGAATTGGGAGGTCAGCCTGTCAGTGCTCAGACCATATGCCGCACAATGCATCGACTTGGTCTGCGTGGCCGTCGTCCCAGAAGGCAGCCTCTTCTGAAGCTGACACACATGAATGCTTGAAAACAGTTTACGTAAGACAAGCAGTCCAAGAATATGGATTACTGGAACCATGTCCTGTGGTCTGACGAGACCAAGATAAACTTGTTTGGCTCAGATGATATCCAGCATGTATGGTGGCGCCCTGGTGAGGAGTACGAAGACAACTGTGTCTTGCCTACAGTCAAGCCGGGTGGTGGTAGCATCATTGTTTGGAGCTGCATGAGTGCCGCTGGCACTGGGGAGCTACAGTTCATTAAGGGATACCCAGTTGAGCACCTGTGGGGAATCCTCAAGCGAAAGGAGGAGTGCAAGGTGTCTTAACATCCACAAGCTCCATGATGTCATCATGGAGGAGTGGAAGAGAATTCAGGTATTAACCTGTGCAGCTCTGGTGAATTCCATGCCCAAAAGGGTTAAGGCAGTGCTATAAAATAATGGTGGTCACACAAAATATTGACCCTTTGAGCACAATTTGGACATATTCACTGTGAGGTGTACTCACTTGAATTGCCAGCTATTTAGACATTAATGGCTGTGTGTTGACTTATTTTCAGAGCACAGTAAATCTATATGCTGCTGTGCACTCACTACTTTAAGTTATATCCAAGTTTCATTTCTATAGTGTCATCCCATGAAAAGATATAATAAAATAGATATTTGCAGAAATGTGAGGGGTGTACTCAGTTTTGTGAGATACTGTATACACTGTATTTGTGTATACACTGTATATACTGTATTTGTGAGATACATTGTGTTTTACTTCCAAAATTCAAAAGACAGTTGTGAAAGATGAATGGTTGGATTTTAATATGTTGAAATAACTGATGTTGACTGGAAGTGATAATCGACCTCACTTCCCCAATCTGTCCAAGTTTATCCTTAATAACATTTTAATCAATATGAGTCTATTGATGTACACTAAATATTAATTTAGCACCCCACGACCCAGAAGGAGAAGTGGCTTAGAGGGTGTGTGTGTGTGTGTGTGTGTGTGTGCATGCGTTTGTGTGTGTGTGAGAGAGAGAGAGTATTTCAGGTGTGTGTGTGTGTGTGTTTTTTTTTTTTTTTTTTTTATAAAACCATATAAAACCCATATTAAGCCAACTTGAAAGGGAGGTAGCATCCATATCCATCATCTATGTTAATCAAGTTTAATAGAGATATGAAAAAAGTTATAAAAACCTTAACCTATTGGGATGTGCTGTTCCATTGCTGATTTGTCTGTTTTACAGAATGATCTTGTTCTAAAAAGAATAGTCTTGGAAATGCATAAATTCATAAATTCATTGAAGTGCAGAAAAATGAAAATACCTGCTATGTGCAGTCAGGAAGCTAAAGCTTAATTACACCTTTATATTATATTATTATTATTATTACTACTACTAATAATAATAATGATAATAATGATAATAAAGCTTAACAGTAATAGAATTGAGTATAAATCTAAAATCATGTAAGACAATGATAAAGATCAAATAAAAGAGACATGGAATTGTCACCAAGCACTAAGTTAAAGAGTGGAATAGTTTAGAAGCAGTTTAGAAGCATAATAACTTAAAGATGCCTCACTGTGTTTCCTCCATGTTTTCCAGAAGGTGTTTGCAGATGGCCAGTATCTGCTGATCTAAGGTCACATTCTGGAACATAAACAGACAGACATGCTGTGATGTAAGCAGTGGTGATTAAGAGCCTTAAAAACTAATAGCAGAGTTTTAATATCTGTCCTAAAAGATTCAATTAGCCAGTGCAGTTATTTAAAAATGGAAGTGATATCAGCTCTTTTTTGTTTTTGTTAGAATCTGTGATGCTGCATTTTGTTATAGAGGCCATATTGTTTTCTTAGTTAGAAAGCCTAGTAAAAAGAACGTTACAGTAATCGACTCTGAGATAGAAATGGCCAAACTTTAGCAATATATTTCTCAAATGATAAAAAGCTACTTTACTGACTGTGTTTACATGCGGGACAAACCAGAACTCAGAGTCTAAGGTTACACTCAGATTTGGTACTTTAAAGTTTGGTATATGAAGAACCGAGCTTCTCATAAATCATCTTTCTCTGAATTTTTTTTCTAAGGATCAGTATTTCAGTTTTTTCATGATTAAGTTGTAGACAATTTTGTGGCATCCAGTAGGAAATATGACAGTCAGCTGATAAGCCTGTCAGCAAAGTCTTGCTTATCAGAAGGAATGGAAATGAACAACTGTGCTTCACTGCATGAAAACAACTTGTTCTAGGTTTGAAATTGGTCTAATCCATGCTTTAGGTGAAGAAACTGCAAGCATTCCATCACCTATTTCAGCAGTTTGAGTTAATGTTGTATCAAAGTCAGAATGCAAAATACAAATAAATCGTGTATTTGAAGGGGATAATAATGAAATACATAGGCCCACAGAGACCTGCAGTGTGAAGTAAAGTTGTAATAAAAGGGCAACAACTTTTCAATCCAGTAAACAGAGTTGCAGTTATTGACTAAGAGACCAAAGAAGCTAATTACCACATCTCTAAATAGCACCTCATAATAAATATAGTAAATATGTCGGAAAAAGTGTTAATGTTATCAATAGTGTGTTGAGGGTTACACCAGTGTAGTCATTTGTGGTATCTCATTTCATCTAGTGCACAAATCTCATAACTACCCCTCAAAAAATGATCTTGCAATACGTTTGAATATTCTAATTCAGTTTGACGGAAGAGAACACGCTTTACATTTAAATGCACAATTACTGCACATTTGCTAAATTTAACAGAAATTCAAAAATACAACATGAAACATAAAATGTATCATAGCTTTTTTTTACCATAGGCCACTATTTAGGAAATAAATAAAGTATGAATTAAAAATTGTGCAAAAAATCCCATTTAAGTTTGTTCCCTGTATACGATGTGTTAATTTACTTTCATATAGAAAGTAAACAAACTTGGCACTGGGAGTGTTTAAACTGCCTACGACTGAAGATATTAACATTGTTACTACCTACTGTATTGCCTTTGTTTGGTGTGCTGTACAAAAGACTGCAAGCATTGAAACTGAAAACTGTGTAAAACATTCTTTTAAGTCTACAGGCTTCATCTAAATAAGCCATTATGTGGAATGATGCTGCATATAAACATAATTCAACACAATTCTAACATTTTTGTCTTAGCAAATTTTGTTTTAGCAAATGCCAGAAAACTCAGTAAAAGGCAGAGATGACAGAGAAAGAAAAGACAGTGTAAAGGAAGGAATGTGCTCAAGGAGTCATGGACAGTGGACAGAATGAAGGCAGAATGAAAACAGAGAGCAAATCGAATCAGAGAGGTAGCCTCGGCTGTAACTCCTTCCTGCGTGGATTATGCTGAAGACCTTTTGTTTTTAAAAATATTAAGTCATTTCAGTTCATGATTGTCATTCAGACCAATGTGATTAAATGTTTTATTGTTATACAGAGGATGCTGATGTACTAATAGGAGGCTATAATAAATAAATGCCCACATTGTCCCACCCCCATTATAAAATTTTTATTATATCATTTAAAGTGGTGCATTGTTGAGAACTTAAAAATTCAATTATGTAGGTTCACTGGAAGTTTTAGATAAAATATTATGTGTAAAGTTGACAATGGCATAAATTAGAAAAAAGCAAATATGAGCTTCTGAAGTGTAGTGCCTGTTGCAGAATATTGTCTCTGTTGTGACAAAACCCCCAAAAATGTAATATAGGACACATTTAAGTGGATCATTCTTTGTTAAAGGGCAGCTGGTGAATTCAAATTGTGTAAAAAATAATAAATTCAATGAAAATGAAAGCAATAAGTTTGGATGTTTTTAAAATGCCATGTGAGCACTGATTGCATGTGATTGTGGTATTTTTATGCACTGAATTGGGATATTGCTGTGTTTGGTGGTTGGCAGTGGGACTTGGTATGCTCAGATGACTGGAAAGCTCCTTTGACTTCATCAATTTTCTTCTGTGGTGTCCTCATTGGATCCTTCATCTCTGGACAACTATCTGACAGGTGATATTTTTAATATCCACACATTTAACACTTTTTTAATGGCAAATGAGCCATACATTCAGAAGATGATGAAGGATAAATGGACTTAGACACCCCTTGTCTGGGTTGTGAGGTAAAAGTTTGGGTTGGAAGGCTTGGATGCAGCTGCTCGGCCATGGAAACCCATTCCATGAAGCTCTCTACGCTGCTAAAGCTAATTTGAAGGCCACATGAAGTTTGGAGTCTGTAGTGATTGACTTTGTAGAAAGTTGGCGACCTCTGTGCACTGTGTGCCTCAGCATCCGCCGACCCCGCTCTGTCATTTTACGTGGCCTTCCACTTCATGACACTTGCTGTCGTTCCCAATCACTTCCACTTTGTTATAATACCACTGACAGTCGACTGTGGAATATTTAGTAGCGAGGTCATTTCACGACTGGACTTGTTATACAGATAGCATCCTATCATGCTTCCATACTAGAATTTACTGAGCTCCTGAGAGCGACCCATTCTTTCACAAATGATTGTAGAAGCAGTCTGCATACCTGGGTGCTTGGTTTTATATACCTGTGGCCATGTAAGTGATTGCAACACCTGAATTCAATGATTTGGATGGGTGAGTGAATACTTTTGGCAATATAGTGTATGTTTAGTCCTATTCAGATGCACATCTGTTTTTTCCAAGAAGTGAGAAAAGTGAAACCCCCCAGACTCATTAAAGGAGCAATTCAAATGGCAGCTACCCGTAAAAAGTATATGAACAAAATCAACTTTTCAGATTTTTTTCAAAAAGATTTGATAAATTGAAATTCCCACTAAACTCACTCATTCTGCAGTGATATTTTTGCCATGTAGAAGTAAGTGTTTATCACTGAAGAGACGTGTAAAAAAAAGTCTTTAAAAATATAATTCTGGTGAACTCATCTAGTCTAAATAAGTCTTAAGATCCTTTCAGGAGTGGGAAAATATCTAGACAGCACAGCACCACAGTCCAAATATGTAGGCACATTGTTAAAAATTCAGTCCTTCATTGCCCAAACACTGGGTGAGAATAGTGTTTCCATTGCTCACCTCCTCCAAGAGGTATAGTGTACATTCAAATGACTTATGCTATTGGCACCAAGGAACAGGAGGCTTGCCAGGTGGTGAGAGGAAAGGAAAAGGTTACATTCACAAAGCGACTGATGCTTCTTTACTTCTGATCAGACTTTACATTATTTATATAGCAAATGTGTTTCCATCATAATTTGTCATTTCTTTTTATCCCATAATAGATCGAGTGTACAAACATTTCTACAAATTTTAAGCAACACTTTACTGTTTATACGGCTACATTACAGCCTATGTAGGCCTCTCATAACTGACATAAACCTGTATAAGCAAGCCTGCTTAAGGCGCAACAAAGCTGATTGTGGAGGCCAAAGAAGGGCAGCAACAGCAAGGTAGTACTGAAAAACCTGGAAAAGAGGCATAGGGAAAGGACAACAAAGGAAAGGACTGATAGAATTGTAGTAGAAGACGCTGATGGGGTCATGGCGGTAAGGTTTGATGAGATCATAGAGTGAGAGGTTGGGATAAGTAATAAGGGAAGGATTGCTTGAGAAAGAAGAGGAAGGAGATGATGATTCTCATCTCAACTAGAATTTCTTCTGATCAAGGCATCATAACATTATAACCTCATAACCTTGGGGAATGTAAAATAGTTTGCAAAGAAAAATGGGTCAGGTGAAAACTGGGTGCAAGTTTAGTGAGAAAATGACAACACAGTGATGTCAAAGAATCACTCGAGCAGCATGTATTTATCTATTAATCGTAAAATAGTAAATATGCTACTTATTTGCGAACATGGTATTCAGATGCTCTGTGTTCTGCCATTTGCATACATATCCTAGGAGTATTATTTCCACAGTCTAGCCCATGTCACATCACCAGCTCATGACTACCTTTTAGTGCCAAAACACTTACATGGTTAACACATATAACCCGTTGGGCATTTCAGTGTGATTTAGTTAGATTGTTTTGGTACTTCCCATTATTTTATCCAAAATAGTCATGTACGAATTTGGAGGTTGTACCACACACTTATCTGGTTAATACACGGAACCTGTTGGGTATTTTAGTGTAATTGAATTAGACTTGGTGAGGATGAAGGGCACATCCAGGTACACCAAGTACACTTAAATCACATTCTCTATTCATGCCTTTGCATGTTTCTAGGTGGTCAAAAAATGATGTTCTTCATATATGCCTTGGCAAAGAACCGGTTGGAATGTATTTCCTGTTCACAGGGCAAATTTCACCTACAGATCTTTAGATGTGCTAGGAGATCATGAGGGTTGGTAATGTATGTCACAAATGTTTACAATTATGTGAACATTCTTTACAGTATTAAAAGAAACAGGCTCTGAAATCATTGCATTAGAACGAATGTCTATGTGACTTTTTAAACCATTGCATTTTGTTGGTTTAAATTTTGGGCAGACTAGATGGTGATTGATGTGGCAGCATGTGGTACATTTTTGGTGCAGAGAATTTCAAGATTCCAAAATACTTTACTACAAACCTAACATAAGAAGCATTTTCAAAAAGCTAAAACAAATATTTAAAAAAATCATGTAGACACATTTATTTTTTCACAATACTTTAGAAGCTTGTAATGTGGCAGAACGTGACAGAAAGACAGTTACTGTCAGGATTTGATGTTTTATTTTCACCAGTATGGACATCACATTATATCACAGGGACTATGTAGTTTGTCACATTTGTGATAAATTATATAGTTGAAAATTCATAGCTTTCCATCCTCTGAAATACATGGACAAACCTTTTATATTTGAATCAATTATGTACTTGTACTTTACTGTTCAAAAAAATGTATGTTCACTTGCAGGTATGGAAGAAAAATCGTGCTGTTTTTAACGATGGGAGTTCAGACAGTATTCACTCTCATTCAGGTTTTCTCTCCATCTTGGATTGTGTTCTGTTCACTGTTCTTTGTCGTTGGGATGGGACAGATTTCAAACTATGTCGCTGCATTTGTTCTAGGTGCGTAGAAGTGAATTTCACACTCTTAAGTCAAGCTAAATGTCATTTTTAAGTTGAACTGTAGACATGCATTTATTTCATTTGTACCCATAATGATGCCAGAATGTACACGTTGTTTAACATTCAGTATTACAAGAATGTGAGCTAAGAGTGAAAGTCAAAGTTCAAATTTGGATATTTTTTTTTACCTAAAGATATTTGGCTGTGTGGATTTTGCTCTCTTAATACACCACTTTATCACAAGGAACGGAGATTTTGAGCTTACCGGTCCGCATCATCTACTCAACTGTTGGAGTGTGCATTTTCTTCTCCATTGGCTACATGGTACTTCCACTTGTGGCTTACTTCATAAGAGGCTGGAGGATGTTACTGTTGGCCCTCACATTACCTGGCTTCCTCTACATCCCACTTTGGTGGTAGGTGTGTGTCATATATTATACTGATCAAATGAGTCCAGGTAACAAGTTATTATTTACTCATTAGAATGATGCAGCTGTTAATATGATCGATTCACACAAACAATGCAGTGCATGTGTGTAACTTGTAAATGGGCTTGACTGAATTAAATGACAACCCTAACGATGGCAGGACTGCTCACCTAGAGATCTCTGTTTGTTTTTTGACATTACAGGATTGTTCCAGAGTCTCCAAGGTGGTTGCTGTCTCAGGGTCGTGTGGATGAGGCAGAGGCCATACTGAGGGATGCTGCCAAGAGGAATGGGATCAAAGCCCCTGAAGAAATTTTTCCACCTTCTCAGGTAAGTGCATAGGTCATGTACTTGTGTAATATCCCATGATTTATGTCTTTCGCCATTAACTCACCATAAGACTCGTGTGCATTATTTTGCTCCAAATTATGTACAGTTAGATATGAGGTATGATTCATTAGAGAGATACTTTCCTTCTGCGTGCATTCCTTGTATTGTTGTGTAGAGTTGTAATAAAGTGAGATGGCTCCCCATGGAGATGGAATGCCTTAATTAAATCCACACTGACATGGGTGAGTTGAAGTAGAGGTTGCTTCTTTCAATCACTCTGAAGAAGCAAATGTGTAGTGATTTTGATTATGGTAAAATGTAAATGTTCAAAATTGTGTATTGAAATTTAAAGCTATATCACTGACACGCTCCTCTGTCTCTTTTGAGGGTCTCTATTTCCTGCCTATTATTTTGGATTCATTTTTTCACAGTCTGTGATTAAAAACAAGCCATCTAGGTGCCTCCTGTCATGTTATGTAAAAAGTTATAGTTGCAAGGAAATTTTAGTGGTTGTGAATTGGAGCTTATTTTGTTGTCTGAAATTTGTTCACTGCACCCTTATTCGTAAGACAGGCTCGGACTTAATTATTACAATTATTATGATGTACAGTAAACATTGAAATTAGGATTTCATAATCATATTGGCACCATAGGGCAGCTCAGAGGACATATCTTGCCCTACACTGTTGTTCTTGTGTTATGCCAAGACAATCTCTTCTAATTACAAGCTTCTGAAATAAGAAATTGAGGATGCTTTCATTAAAATGGAAATTTTCCATTTAAACAACTACAGACCCTTGTTTGCATGCTTTCTTAGCTGTCTTTAGATGGTGCCTGTGTGTGTTTTAGTTTGGCGATGGTGGTCACTGCTGTTTTATTGCAACACATTTGTTTTCGCGTGCTCTGTAGCCTAGGGACAAGGCTGGAACTATGCAGCCCCACAACCTCTGTGATCTGGTGAGATCCAGCAACATCCGTACTATTACCATCCTGCTGTGCCTAGTCTGGTAAGTGTCCATCTGCACACTGTTTTATTAACAAATAAAAGCCCAGCTGTCCAAAGCAAAGCACTTAAATGTAACCCTTTGCCTTGAAACCAAGCTTGCTAATAATTTGAGCTTGGGAAAGTTTTGACTGAGCAATAAAACAAGACCTACAAATTTCACAAAGATGTTATAACTGTTGTTAATATGATTAGTCTCTAGCTAATTAGCTACATTTGGCTGTAATACATAATACACAATTATCATCTACGGTGGACCATACCAATAAAGTGGGACCACTCTACCTAGCTTATATTTTAGACTACTAGATGCTAATAGGACTTTTTTCTTCCCCCCTTTTTTTTTATTTTTTTATTTTGTTATAAAGGATGACTCTCTCTATAGGGTACTTCGCCTTGTCTCTGAATACGTCCAACCTATATGGGAACCCCTATCTGAATTGCTTTTTCTCAGCAGCTGTTGAAGTGCCTGCCTATATTATTTCCTGGCTCATGTTTCGCTACTTGCCCAGACGGTTGTGTCTCTTCTTCACCCTTTTTTTGGGTGGATTGGTCCTACTCTTCATACATCTTCTGCCCCAACGTGAGATGTATTAAAGCTTATTAAATTCTGTAGCTTTGGTGCAATTCATAGGAACTACAAGGTTAGAGCATGTGTGGCTTGTTGTCTTTCTTTTCTAAGCCAACCCTAAAAAATACATTTCATTTTTGAAAGTCTTATCCACTTTGACCTCTGAACTACTCACTGTGTCTTTGAAAAGAGATTTATAGTTGAATTTAAGCTCTGAACATTAAAGTTAGTGTTGGGTGTAACAAATAGAATATCATGAATATGTATGTATTAGAATAAGTGGTTATGATTTTGTTTCAACTCAGTTTAAAGGAAAAGTATTCATGGCTTTGTAATTTATAATTGAGTTATGCAAGACACCATTTGTCACAACTTTTTGAGTATTCTGTCTTTTGCTGCCACAGACATGAGTTATGTTGCCATTTCGCTGGAGATGCTAGGCAAGTTCGGCGTCACCACAGCATTTGCAATAGTATATGCTTTTACTGCTGAACTATATCCCACTGTCTTGAGGAACACAGCCATGGGAGCTTGTTCAATGGCTTCAAGAATAGGCAGCATATCTGCACCATATTTCATCTACTTTGGTGAGTAAACTCTTATCAATTTGGCAAATTCAAATGTCAAGGCATGCTATTGTACACATCTATATACCTTCTAAATGTTGTGACTGCATTACAACAATACTTCTCATCCCACTTATTGTGGTCTTCCTGACATTTGAAACATGGAGACCACATAATGATGTTTTTACTTCAAAGGAGGTTCCAGTCAAAAAATGCCAAACGAATGTCACAAGGCTGTAGCTGAGTTTACTAATACGGCAAACCCATTGTACATTTTTACTTCAAATTAGAGACACCGCTGTTCTACTGTGTTGATTCCTTATTGGAAATTTAAGTCGGTATCCTCTATAAAAAGCACAGTATTAGGATCCATTGTACGCCAAATACACAATAAACACTTTGTAGTTACACGCTATTGTTTTTTCATTGTTCCAGGAGGCTATTATAGAGCCCTGCCTTACATCCTAATGGGCACTCTAAGTGTTCTTTCTGGGTTGCTGAGCCTACTGCTTCCAGAGAGCCTTGATATGCCGCTTCCTGACACCATCAGTCACATGCAGAAAATTACTGGGTAAGCCTTATACTGCAAGTCAAGCATTAGAACTTCTTTATAGTCCTTGATGGCATTTCAGAACAGAAGTTTGGACTCAGGGTCATTGTTGGGTAATCTTTTATCTCTTATGTATTAATGATTTAGCAAGACAAGAGCACTGAAGTGATGTGTCTTCTGGAAATTGTCCTTTGGTTTGTCTTTCAGTTGTAAAATGAGACACTCATCTTACAGTGTTACCACTGCAAGACCTGAAGAGGAACACACGTCTAATCCTAATTGATGGTTTATGGGCAGAAATATCAAAACTCTAATGAAGAAATATCAAGATATTCTAGTTTCTAGTATACATTTCTCTCTTTCATGATTTATGTGTATTTTGCTGTAATACATTGTTTACTAACAGTACCATAAAATCCTAATGACTGTAATCTAGTATTTGAACATTGTGTATTTCCGGGTCATTCATTACTTCTTGCTCAAAATATAGTGTATGGATGTTAAAATGATTGCATACTTATTATTACCCTTTATTACTTGCTGATTTTAGTGCTTATCTATGTATTAATACAGTATTTTCTGCAATAATAATGAGTTCATTTTAATTTAGGCTTTTGTGACATTTAAATGTAGTTACAAAGGCTGTTGGCTGTAGTGCTTTTTTTTTTTCAAATTTCAGCACGTAGATTAACTCTGCACAATAAAAAATGTAGGAAAATCCATACTATATCATTTCAAATGTTTAGTATATTAATATGAGGCATTAAGTATAATAATATTAACACTGCACTGTATTTATTAAAGTAGTACCTATTTTGATATAAAGCCAATTAATTTTTATAAAATACATTAAACAATTTTACTAGCAAATAAACTGCCCCAGTTCATTTGTTTGTGTATTGTTTCTTGCTTTATTTTCATTTCTCTCTCTTTCTTCTAAAATTTCTTCTTATTTAAAAGAGACCTCGTCTTGCTGAAGAATTCTAACTTTGGCAGTGATTATCGATAGAGGTGCTGATAGAGATTGGCATGCGCTTTTCTTCATCACAAGCATGGGAAATATATCCTGTTGGTGAGGGAGGAAAAATTTGGAATGTGCATGTGAATAAACATGAATAAATGATTTTTAAATTACATGGAAAATTTGCTAGCTTTGCAATATAAATTGTAGTCTGGAGAGTGTTTTGTCAAGACCAGCAGCTGTGTTCAGAACAGAGCCCATGAATGTATAATAGTTTAGAATGTCTCAACATGGAGCCCTATTTACCAAACCATATGCTTTATTAAAAAGTTCATAGATCGATGAAGAGAATGAATCTTCAAATCTTTGTATGTCTAAAACACAAAATGTGACATTTAAAAAAAGTGAACTTTTTTTTGTTAATAATAATTGCAGAACTTAGACTGGTGCTATAGGTGAGTGTAGATGAATGAATAAATTCACTGGTAACACTTAATACTCATGAAAAAAAAGAATGTAAAATTTATCAGATTTTTTTTCAAATGGTTCACCACACCTATGTTTTTAGTCAATTTTTAAATACTTTTGAATCTAAATATGGATTGAGTTTTATGTACTTCAATGAATTTAAGTAAATAAACAAAATTGATTTGAGTAAATGTTAACCGGACTGGTCATCTTTATGTATTAGTTAAAGAAGTAGCAACACAAGTCAATAAATTTGAGACAGATCTGCGTAGTTACGGATTACCCAGCTGTTACAGCTTACAGCTTAGTAACAAGGCACATGGTGACTTATAGCCATCAAGGCATTTATAGCCAGGCTATTTCCTGGGTAATAGTTAAACAGAGTAAGCGATGATGAATGAATGCCTCTGCAAGGTTATTTATTAACTACATAACAATATTATTAAGCATTAACACTGACTGTTCTCCTGTGGTGTCTTCTTTTGACATATAGTTGACTACCTGTTCTTGAAGACTCCTGGTTATTTCTCCAAGCAAAACAGCAGCAACCTCTGAAATCCCAGAAATTCCTGTAATTACTGAATAATGAGACTTAGTATGTAATAAGCCAGGGATTCTAAGGGGTTAAATAGGGCATTTTCAGCTAATTTCATTTATTTATTTATTTATTTAGTCTTATGTTAAATTCAGCAATAAGCCATAATTGTGCATTAAAATGTATAGAAGTTTCTCTGTAGAGAATGTGTGGTTATTCTCAATACGAAAACATCTCATTTGACCATGGGCACATAAACTTTTGCATACTATATAATATTATTATAACTAAGGCTATAATATGGGATCAGTAACAAGGTCACACAATACATGATAAACCCCTGTGAACTGAGGTCTTTAAGTTTCACAAAGTAGTTTCACAAACCTGCAGGTGTCAAGTTTACAGCTATTTACAGTCTCACAGAAGAAATAATATAACATTGAACCCGTTACCTCAATCTGCAGTCTGGGGGCTGGAGAGTCTCTCAGCACTGGCCTCAGACTACTCAATTAACTGCTCCAAATCTTCTACCAATAAACAAGAACCTTTGTCAAAAACTGCTAGAGACAGTCTCTATTCCATTAAGCACTAATTTCATCACATATTTGGGTATCAAAATATCCCCCCAGCTTTTAGTTAATTACGTAATGTTAATTACACCCCCTTCTCAAACAATAAGTGCTGACCTCCAAAGGTGGATAAACCTTCCCAATTTCCTCCTAGGTAGAATAGATATAACCAAAATGACAGTACTACCCAGAATTAATTATTTATTTTCAATGATACCTCTTCAAACTCCAGTAAACTGACTCAAGACTTTAGATACCACTATTTAATTTTTTGGGGGGGGGCAAAATAAACCACGAAGAATCAAAATGACTACATTACAAAATGTAAAAACCCATGAAGGTTTAAAAGCTCCAAATTTTTACAGTTTTTTCCTTGCAAACCAATTACAGTATATTCTAAAATGGATAACTCCCAACCAGACAGATTACACATGGATCAATATAGAACAAACACTATGTAAAGAGATATCCAGAAAGCAGACCTACCATTTATCACCCAAACACTGAAAAAATAAAGGCATTACACACATTAAACATATCTTCCGAAACAATACACTGGTATCATTCTCTTATCTCAACCAGAACCACGGCATTGGCAGCAATCAGTTCCTCAAATTCCACCAGTTAAAATCCTTACTGTGCTCCATAATTAAAGGGACTGAAAATCTATTAGATCTACCCCTCCCAATTTCTGATTTTTTGAATATATCCTCTCCAAACAAAAAACACCATTACTGTCACCCACTGGAAAAATGTACTACTTAGAACATCTATCTGTGGTAAAAATATCTGCTTCCATCAAACACAAAAACATTCCATTTGAGTCGACCTGGACACCAGTTATTAACTTCTTACAACAGTAATCTTCCACTAAATCAACTTTACTGGAGAAGCTGATACACTGTGATCCAATACCCAGTTCCAAACTACTCTATACAATCATAAACTCTCCCCGCTTTATTACCATACCCACAAACACACACACACACGCTGAATTCTATCGTTATACAACAAATCTAATTCTTATGACGTTCCCTTTCATCAAGTCCATTATTCTTCATCATCATCATCATCATCGTTGATCACTAGTCCAGATAGGGTCCAGATCACCCTGTCCCCTGCAACAAGCCGCTCCCAGGCCAACTTGGAGATATAGTCCCTCCAGCGGGTCCTAGGACGACCCCGGGGTAGGACGACACCCCCACTGGGAGGCGTCCAGGGGGCATCCGGATCAGATGCCCGAACCACCTCAGATGGCACCTCTCAATGTGGAGGAGTAGTGGCTCTACTCTAAGCTCCTCCTGGAAGACCGAGCTCCTCACTCTATCACACAGCATGTAGCCCACCACCCGACGAAGAAAGCTCATTTCCGCCGCTTGTATTCGCGATCTCGTTCTTTCAGTCATTACCCACAGCTCATGACCACAGGTGAGGGTTGGGATGTAGATCGACTGGTAAACAGAGAGCTTTGCCTTTTGGCTCAACTCCCTCTTCACCACTACAGTCCGGTACAGTGACCGCATTACTGCTGCCGCCTGTCCCAGCCTGCGGCCGATCTCACGATCCCTCCTCCCGTCACTCGTGAACAAGACCCCAAGATACTTAAACTCCTCCACCTGGGGCAGGTCCTTACCCCTTACCTGGAGTGGGCATGCCATCATTTTCTGGGCCAAGACCATGGACTCAGACTTAGAGGTGCTGATCTGCATACCAAACACTTCACACTCAGCTGCAAACCGCTCCAGCGAGCGCTGGAGGCGTCCATGTGATTCCTCCAGAATGCATGTAAACTGGGTTGGCAAGTCGGAGTTTCCTTTCCAGCACCTTTGCATAGACTTTCCCAGGGAGGCTGAGCAGTGTGATACCCCGATAGTTGGCACACACCCTCCGGTCCCCCTTTTTAAAAAAAGGAGCACCAGTCCTGGCACCATCTGCCAGTCCAAGGGTACTGTTCCCGAGGTCCATGCAATATTGCAGAGGCGTGTTAACCACAACAGCCCCACAATATCCAGAGCATCTCTGGACGAATCTCATCCATCCGAATCAAAAAAGTCTATACACCTGAATAACAAAAAAATAGTATATACACCTGAATAACAAAAAAATAGTCTATACACCTGAATAACAAAAAAATAGTCTATACACCTGAATAACAAAAAATAGTCTATACACCTGAATAACAAAAAAATAGTCTATACACCTGAATAACAAAAAAATAGTCTATACACCTGAATAACAAAAAAATAGTCTATACACCTGAATAACAAAAAAATAGTCTATACACCTGAATAACAAAAAAATAGTCTATACACCTGAATAACAAAAAAATAGTCTATACACCTGAATAACAAAAAAATAGTCTATACACCTGAATAACAAAAAATAGTCTATACACCTGAATAACAAAAAAATAGTCTATACACCTGAATAACAAAAAATAGTCTATACACCTGAATAACAAAAAAATAGTCTATACACCTGAATAACAAAAAAATAGTCTATACACCTGAATAACAAAAAAATAGTCTATACACCTGAATAACAAAAAATAGTCTATACACCTGAATAACAAAAAAATAGTCTATACACCTGAATAACAAAAAAATAGTCTATACACCTGAATAACAAAAAAATAGTCTATACACCTGAATAACAAAAAAATAGTCTATACACCTGAATAACAAAAAAATAGTCTATACACCTGAATAACAAAAAATAGTATATACATCTGAATAACAAAAAATAGTCTATACACCTGAATAACAAAAAAATAGTCTATACACCTGAATAACAAAAAAATATTCTATACACCTGAATAACAAAAAAATAGTATATACATCTGAATAACAAAAAATTGTCTATACACCTGAATAACAAAAAAATAGTCTATACACCTGAATAACAAAAAAATAGTCTATACACCTGAATAACAAAAAAATAGTCTATACACCTGAATAACTAAAAAATAGTCTATACACCTGAATAACAAAAAAAAGTCTATACACCTGAATAACAAAAAATAGTCTATACACCTGAATAACAAAAAAAATAGTCTATACACCTAAATAACAAAAAATTGTCTATACACCTAAATAACAAAAAATAGTCTATACACCTAAATAACAAAAAATAGTCTATACACCTAAATAACAAAAAATAGTCTATACACCTGAATAACAAAAAAATAGTCTATACACCTGAATAACAAAAAATAGTCTATACACCTGAATAACAAAAAATAGTCTATACACCTGAATAACAAAAAATAGTCTATACACCTGAATAACTAAAAAATAGTCTATACACCTGAATAACAAAAAATAGTCTATACACCTGAATAACAAAAAAATAGTCTATACACCTAAATAACAAAAAAATAGTCTATACACCTGAATAACAAAAAATAGTCTATACACCTGAATAACAAAAAATAGTCTATACACCTAAATAACAAAAAATAGTCTATACACCTGAATAACAAAAAATAGTCTATACACCTGAATAACAAAAAAATAGTCTATACACCTGAATAACAAAAAAATAGTCTATACACCTGAATAACAAAAAAATAGTCTATACACCTGAATAACAAAAAAATAGTCTATACACCTGAATAACAAAAAATAGTCTATACACCTAAATAACAAAAAATAGTCTATACACCTGAATAACAAAAAATAGTCTATACACCTGAATAACAAAAAATAGTCTATACACCTGAATAACAAAAAATAGTCTATACACCTGAATAACAAAAAATAGTCTATACACCTGAATAACAAAAAATAGTCTATACACCTGAATAACAAAAAATAGTCTATACACCTAAATAACAAAAAATAGTCTATACACCTGAATAACAAAAAATAGTCTATACACCTGAATAACAAAAAATAGTCTATACACCTAAATAACAAAAAATAGTCTATACACCTGAATAACAAAAAATAGTCTATACACCTGAATAACAAAAAATAGTCTATACACCTGAATAACAAAAAAATAGTCTATACACCTGAATAACAAAAAAATAGTCTATACACCTGAATAACAAAAAATAGTCTATACACCTGAATAAATTTGAGTGCTCTTTTTCATGTCTCCAGTTTGATGACAGTGTATTTATTTAACTTCATGTCAAAGCTTCCACATTTAAAATAAAAAGAAAGTAAAACATCTACAAAGTCTTGTCATTGTTATAAAAACAATGTGACATCATGGCATCTCCATAATCAAGAACAATAATTAGCTAACAAATAGACATATTTGTAATAATAAGTTAATAGGTTAATTTGGCATATAAATTGTGATGGAATAAGTGACACTTATGTCAAAGGGATGGTTAGTTAATGGGTTAGTGGGGCCTATTAAGGGGTGTGATAGGTTTTTAAGGCTACAGAGAGATCGTTTCAGGCAGCAGGAGACCTGGAAAGCTTCCTCAGTGTTGATGTAGAGCAGGGGATGGTTGCACTGAGTGGGGGTTTGGCTATGCAGAGTGGCTCCTGGGAAGTTGGGAGGTGCCATTTGTGCCCGTGGAGGATGGGCTTTGTTTGTGAGTTTGTCCACCCTCTACATGTCCTCCTGTATCACCCCCTCCCTGGTTTCATATTGGTCTGGTGCTTGGCTGGCTGGGCATTTCTGGTCTCTGTAAAGGCTCTCAGTTGAAGTGCCTGTTCAATAAAGAGCATTTACCCATACATGCAGGGTTTTCTTTGTCTTCTTATGTGTTGCTACAATACTACCATGCTCTGTGGCAAGGATAAAAGTTCTGAGCAGGCTCAGCTGACCTTGTTTTTGATTCAAGATAGCAAGAGGGAAAAATCTAAGTGTCTTTTGCACAGATAGCAGGAGCCTCAGTCACAAAATGTGCTCAACTAGTGCTTCAAAAAAAACAGTGACTAAAATTACATGTGCATTCAGATATATAGGAAAGACATAAGTAAATAGAGTTGGAAATCATGGTCAAAAGATCACATTCAATGAGTGTGATGCCTGTGCATTAGTGCAATAGGTAAGGTAAAAGAAGACCCCTGTTAATCACATGATTGAGAATATCAATGAGGATGTGATAAGGTAAGATGAGATAATCCTTTATTAGTCCCACAATGGGGAAATTCACAGTGCTACAGCAGCAAAGGGGTAGCAAGGCACTCAAGATAGAAGCAACAAGAAGAGAACTAACTAGAAAGTAAGTAACCTAATTACTTAACTTACTAGTTTTACAGTTTCTTACTTGTTACAGTATAGACATTATATAATACTGACAAGTAAAACATAGATGCGAATATAAACTCAATCCTTCACAAAAAATAATAATATAAAGAACTATAAATAAACAAAAGCTAAACATGTACACAGAAAGGATATTTTACCTTGGAGTGTTGCACATGAGGTATTGATTTATATTACACATGGTAATGGTGAGGAGTTAACAATATAAACATTATAAATAGAAAAGCAAAAAATCTTTATAGAGATATTATACAAGTATTCCACATGGAGTACTGATTATATGGCACACAGGAATGGTGATGAATTTTACATTTTGTGTTGTAGGTGTGTGAGGACCTGTGATGAAGCTTCTTCACGCCCTTGGGGTAAAGCACCCTGTCACTGAAGGAGCTGCCCAGTGCTGCCAGAGTCTCATGCATGGGGTGGGAGCTGTTATCCAGCATGGATGCTAGTCTGGCTAACTGTCTAACCTACTTCTGTCTCCCACCACTTGCACTGGGTCTAGGGGACTTCCCAGGACAGAGCCGGCCTTCTTAATGAGCATGTCAAGTCGCTTCCTGTCTGCAGGTGAGATACTGCTGCCCCAGTAGACCACTCCATAAAACATGGCTGATGCCACAACAGTGTCGGTTCTCAGGAGTGCCCCCTGCATTCTAAATAACCATAGTTTCCTAAGTAGGTAGAGTCTGCTCTGGCCTTTCCTATAAAGTGCAGTGAGGTGTGAGTTGTGAAGAGGGGAGAGGGAGAGGAGGGGGCAGGACAGTGCACTGGGTGTCCAGGAGAGGGGGATTGCAGCAGGGTTAACTGTGTAGGGGGAGGTGAGTAATCTATTGAAAAACAGATTTAGATTGTTTACCCTCTTTTGCTCCCCTACAACCTGGAGGTTGGGTTTCTTGTGTCTTGAGATTGTTTATAGGCTTTTCCAGACCTCACTGATGTTGTTATTCTGCAGCGGTTCCTCCACTTTCTTTTCCCTCCCTGATTTTTTCCCTCTGCACAGCTCTCAGCTCCTCTTTGTCTCCTTATAAAAAGGCCTTCTTTTTCTCCTTTAGAATATAACAGGATATATCCTTTATAACAGAGTTAATCCATGGTTTGTTGTCAGAGAAACACTGAACAGTCTTGGTGTACAGTGTTTTTCATGCAAAAGTCTATGTATTCAGCAATACACTGTGTGAGACTATCAATGTCCTCCCTACAAAGGATCGCACAGTTCTTCCCACACAGTTGTGTCAAAGCTTGCTCCTCTCTTCAGTCTCCTCAGCAAGAGCAGGTCAGTTTACCAGCTAGAGAGAGATGTTATATTAGGATTCAACCCCTAATTACAATTGAGAATTTCCCCATTGTGGGACTAATAAAGGACTATCGCATCTTATCAAAGACCTTTGCACATTTCATTTTGTGGTGCAAAAACCATTGGCCATCTCATAGTGAAATTAATAATCCTTCACCCATATTCTTCACAAGTGGATGAGTGCTTGTGTGGTATACACCAAGTCCAGGCCTGAATACTGGACCCAAGGAGATCTCATGGCTATGGGGGGCAGTTCGCTGACATGATTTGGGTCTACTTGTCCCTTGAGAAGGAAGGGTCACTGCACATCCTATCTTATCAGTCATTTTGATTGATCACCTTTATTCTATAATGAAGTACTTCTGTCCTGATGGGTATATTCTCTTCTACGTTTCACAAGGGCACAAGGGGTCACTGAATGGTTTCATGGGTATGGAAATTTATGTAAAATATGTGGTATGACCTTCTTAGTTAACAGATCTCAAGCCGATTAAAGACCCATGGGAGATTTTGGACCAAAATGTTACTTAGCACTGTCTTCATCAAAACATCAACTGAGGGGATTTCTTCTGAAAGAATAGTGTTCCAACCATCCCTTACAGTTCCAGAGACTTGTAATCTATGCCAAGACACACTGAAGCTGTGGCAGCATGTAGTGGCCTAGTTTATGGGTCATGCTCATGGGTCTTATTACTTATTCGCTTTAGTTTATTCCTCATTTTGTAATTTCACATAATTTCAAATAAACTATATGTCTAAAAGTTTGTGGACAACCAGCTCATCAAATATTTCTTCTGTATGGCACTACAGGAGATGTTGGAAATTACTGTGACAATTTGATTGTGTTCTGTGGTAATGATGTCAGGTACTAATGTTAAATGATTAGTTTCACATCACAAATGTGACTAACTCATCCGAAAGGTACTGTAGGGTGCTTTATACCCCTCTTGATATTGGGCATGGTGACCTTAAGCTGATGTGTACTCGCTTCAGTGTGTTCTGATCTATCGGAAATGCTGTTCTGTGGAGATTGCATAAGTTGTGCAAGCACAATTGAATGTAAGTTGTCATTTTTTTAAGAGTTCAATTAATGACAATGATAGATCAAATCAAATCAAATTTATTTGTATAGCGCTTTTTGCAACTTATGTTGTCACAAAGCAGCTTCACAGAATTCCAGAAAAGACAAAGTTTTAACAAGAATGTAAAAACACCCAGGTGAGCAAGTCAGGGGCAACAGTGGCAAGGAAAAACTCAGAGCTGAGGAAGAAACCTTGGGAGGAACCAAGGCTCACAAGGGAGGACCCATCCTCCTCTGGTCAAGCTACCTACAAGTGATTATACTACTAATATTAATAGCAGTAGTATTAGTAGTAGTAATAGCTAGGAGTCTATGAAAACGTCAACTGATTAGACCTATATGGATCTCCAGTAATGAAAAGTTGTGTTTGGCAGGATTTAATGTAGGAAAATATGTACTAAATATATCTCTTGTACATTTGGAGAGACACGATTACTGAAAAAACTATGTGAACAAGTGTTTAAAGGTAGGTATTCCAGTGTAAGTAATGAAGGATGAAAATACATCAGTATCATTTATCGGTATCAGTATCACAAACACCAATGCTTTAACCAGCAATCACCAATACATGTAGCTGACAGTAAAACTAACCATTATCATAAATTCAGTACTGCAAGAAAAATATACAAACACATTAATGTAACTGTAAACAGTGAGACTTACAACTGAAGCCTTTTTGTGGGTTTCAAGGCAAAGCATTAAGAGGACTGCAATACTGAGATGCTCACTCTAAGAGTCCATGAAGGAAAATGTGCTCCTGAATACTACTTCCTGTTTTTCTGAACGTTCTCTATTAGCTCCCATCCTTTTCTGTGCAGCTAAACGCAATCACCATTAGATGCCACTAAGAGCATACGAAGAAAAACACTATGCTGAATCCAATACAATTCGGTTGGCGAGCTCCAGTTTATCCTCGCCCACTGATCTAGGGTTCATAGTTAAAAGTGCTTTTGTGACCACACTGAAGAAAAAGGGATGCAGGGTAAAACTGGCATTATGGCTTACAGCTTCTTTAGTAACATTCTCAGTAATGTTACTCAGTAACATTTAGAGGTGGTTTTACTGATATACTGGCAAATAAATGACTGACAACAGCAAACTGTTTGTGTGGCACACATCTCTTCTAGGTCAGTTATCAGACAATCATCCAGCCTGAGGTGGGACAGAAGATAAGGGCTTATTGAGTTAACAGCTTTCCAAAACTTGACTGGGCTTGACTGAGAGCTAGAAATCAGATTCAAATAGTAGTCTGATTTAGCTTTCCTAGTCAGAGGTGTGCATTTATATCAATGTGTTCTTAATGCAAGCCAGTGAGATTCCTCCTGTCTGTCTAGCATGTTTCCAGGCTTTATTTCTTGCCTTAAGGAGCGACGATATTTCATTAGAGAACCAGGGGCTTGATCTATCCTTAATTCTGTAGTTTTTAAAAGGTGCGTGTTTGTTGACCACAAAGGCTGTACTGAAGTGCTTAAGTGCTGTATCAACATTCTGAAGTTCAGAGGTGTAGTGAATATTACTAAGTAGCAAGATCGTGTTAAAAGGCCTGCTCATTAAAATATTACAATTTTCTCCTGATTACCATTCTAGAACCAGACATTTTCATTTGAGTACTCCTGATGCACATGGTTGGGCAATAATCACTAAAACCTAGATCAAAGACTCCTGATGCTGTAATTCAATCACTCCTATTAGTTAAAAATAGATCAATCATGGTTGACTTGAGAGTGCTCCTTTAAATTTGGTCTGGTTGGATCAGTGATCAGTTGTGAGAAATTAAAATCATCACACAGTTCTTTCACAGTTCTTTACACTGCTTTACCAGTTTAAGTTAAAATCGCCCATGATAGCTTCTGAGTTCAAGTATTTAGATAACAGCTCTGCATTACCTTTAATGGCATATGAAGGAGCAGAAGAAGGTCTGTATACCCGTATTACATTGACTGAGGTGTTTTCTCCTACAGTTATTTTCAGAGCTAAAAGTTCAAAGCAGTTTTTCACAGTGACGACCTCAAGAACTGTAGTAGAAAAACATGACTTGACATACATTGTTACACCACCACCTCTTGAATCTCTGTCACATCTATACAAACTGTAGATATTTAAGCATCACAATATCTGGGACAGTCTGTAAAATCATAACCTTAAGTTGGTTTAGTCGTTCTTGCTGCAGGGGGTTTCTTATATTTAAATAAATTAAGCCTAGATCACTTCTGTTTCAAAACATGTCGGGGTCCATGTCGGGGCGGTTTTGAGAGCTGTGGGGCTGATTGTGATCTGAACGGTAAAATAATGTTAAATGTAGGAGCATTTATGAAATTTCTACTACTGTTCTTCCTTTGGGGGCTAAAGGAAGCGGACCCAATCTGCATGGATCAATTCCATCTTTCAAGTAAAAGGATGGACGATTCTAGAAGAGGTTGAAATTGTCTATAAAAACCATGCCGGTGGAAAGACAGGTTTTTTTTTAACTTTGTTTTTTTTTTTTTGTATCCAAAAACTGATTCAAACTGTGACTTGAACATGAGGTGACAAAGAGCGAGCTACAACTCTCTTTTCCCCAGTGGAAACCAGAAGAAATATTCTAAAGTGAAAGACCTGTAGCAGCCATTAGGTGGAGGTCTAACATTACAAACAACAACTGAAAACTTCCATTGCATGAACAGACTATATTCGTGGTCTACTAAGACCATGACACTTAAATTTGAATCAAAGCTATTTTTATGTCAAAGTAAAGGTTAGGTTCAAAACCTGACGGCAACTTCTAATGCCAGTTTGTTTTCAGTACAAGCCCTGACCAAGTCCCACATTGCTTAGTGTCTGACATGAAACCAGACCAAGGGATCTCATGGATTTATATACACTGGCTGAAGTTGGAAGCCAGTACAGGTCTTATAAAGTAAAGCGATATAATTTATAACCAAATACGTGCAGACTTCCTATTTGCTGTCTTAAGCCTTCTCACATTATGAATTTATTGAGTTGAGAAGCTCCTCAACTCTCCTTTCCACTCCCTGACCCAGACCAGCCTTCATAGATCAGACAACATAAGGGTTTCCAGCCCCATAGAGCCACTGGCTGTGGTTGGCTTCCAGTATTGGCCGTTTGAAGTATCCCACCACTCTATTATGACTCAATAGAGGCTGACTTTTTTTCTTAATGTAATGGGCTCACTAATTGTTGCTGCTACTTAGCTATCCAGCAAGGTAAACATGAGGCAATAGGATGAACTAAGAACGCAGATGCAGAGCTAGATCTTCAGGTTCCTATTCCTTTATTGTGAAACTGCAAAAATACAAATATATAATTACTATGTCATACATGTCTCAATGAAGTTTAGATTCTTACAGAATATGAATCTCACTGAGATGCCTGACACTGTTCTATCTACAGGAGGATCATCACAGTGCATTTGTACAGTTAACTGCATTGGCAATCTCTACTTATTGACATACACTATATGGATAAAAATGATTGGGACACCCACACATTACACCTACAGTAGCTTTTATGTCATCCCATTCTAAATACATAGTCATTAATATATAGTTAGACCCCCCCCCCCACAATTTTGGAACGTGTATGTGGGAATTTTGCCAATTCATCCAGAAGAGCATTTGTGGGGTTACACACTAACTTGCAATCTCCGTTCTAGTTTATTCCAAAGGTGTCCGATGGGGTTGAAGTCATGGCTTTTTGTGGAGCAGTCAAGGTTTTCCACACCAAACTTACCAACCTTGCCTTTATAGACCTTGTTTTGTGCAGTGGGGCACAGTCATGCTGGAAAAGGAAAGGGCTTTCCTCAAACTTTCCTCAAGCTTAATTTTATCCACCTGTTAGCAATGAAATCAATAATTAGGAATGGGTATCCCAATACATCTGTCTATATAGAGTGTGTAGTAAAGGATTTTAAACCATTCAGTCAATTAAATTAACTAGCCTTTTTTATAAATTATTTTAGTTTTTTATTTTTATTGTTAAAAGACGTTCATATTCCATCTGCAAACAAAAGAGAAAAAGCATTAAAAATCAATAAAAAATTGTTTTATTTGCTGTCAGCCTAATATGCTTAATATTAGCAAGACAGCAAGCCAGTGTTTTATACTGTCTACACTTTGCTAGATTTCTTGAAAATAAATAACCATAAACCATAACAAGTGGTAGGCTTTCTTGCTGCTCTCAAGCCTTTTGTTTTCCTTAAATCACTAGACTTTGCATGTGTGTGAGATATTGAATAACAGAGGTCTTACGGCCTGCAGGTCAAATTCATGGCATCATCATGCTGTTGAACATCTTCTCTTTAGCTTTGCAGTACGTTCTGTGTGTAGTGCACATGCTCACAAAGTTCTTCTTGACGTGTTTGAGATAAAAATGTACTAGCTATTGTCTTAGTTCCAGTAAAGGGTGTTGACGTTACTGTTAATGCTACGGCATACAAAGACATTTTTAGAAAACAATATCCATTCAACTTTGCAATAAATTTCAGGTCCTTTCCTCTTCCAGCATGGCTGTGGCCCTGAGTACAAAATAAGGTCCATAGAGACATGGTTTGACAAGTTTGGTGTGGAGTAGCTCCAGTGGAATGCACAGGGCCCTGAGCTCATCCCCACTGAACACCTTTGGGATGAATTGGAACGTTGTTTTGGAATTTGTAAGGCCAGTCAGTGATGTCGACAAGACTTTCTTGTCCAACATCACTGACTGTTCTTACAAATGCTCTTTTAACAGGTTGGGCACAAATCCCAACAGGCACACTTAAAAATGTTGTGGAAACTTCAACCATCCGATTGTCTTTATTCTAAAGGGTCATCTGTGATAACGGCAGATGTGAACATTAACACATATTAGAAGTGACACACTTATTTTTAAATACCATTTTTCACAATGCTGTATTGTGGCACTCTAGGATACTGGAACAGTGATGAATCATGAAGGAGATCAAACAGGATTATCTGAGAGCTCTTTCAGAACTGTAACAGCGCCAGAATTAGAGTCAAGATACATGAAAAAAACCACTTAGACTGCCTTTTATAATGGTTTATAAGCTGTGAAGCAGAGATTTGCTCAGAATCCAAACATTTTTTAATACTTGCAAAATTAAATGGGTCTTCTTCTTGAAAGGAAATACCTATGGGACACATTGCCTTGCACAGACTTCATAGGAAGGGAAACCTAAGCTACCACACGTGCTAGGTTTTTTCTTGGAGATAGTTTGCACTGTAGTGGTGTTAGTGACAAATGTCTCTTGAGTCCATTGTAATTTTCTAATGTATTCTTTTGCTTTCCAGTTTACTGTGAGTGTGGCTTTCAGGGTCATTCACACTCTAATTTGATGGCGATTTTTAGTTCTCTTGTTTATTTCTTGTAAGCACTGGACTGGAGATGGGGACAGGTAGCCAAAGTTCTCTGTTCGGCTAAAGTGACTAAAATGGTTTTCTTTCCAAGGTTACAGACTCTTTCCTGTTATACGTTCCTTTTATAAACATCAATGTCAATACAAAGAGAAGAACACGTCATGTTGCATCATTCTACAGTTACATTGAGAGGCCTGCTGTTGCATCATTATAGTATGTCTATTGTTTGCACTACCCTGGTTTAAGGCTTTCTGGGAGTTTATATACTGATTGATTTACAAACTGATGCTCAGCTAAATATTGGGAAGAATTTATCACATTCTATTATGCATAATGGTGCTTGTGAGAACACTGGTGAGTGGGATTTTTCCCCAATTGGAAATGTTTAGGATAAAATCAGTATTGAATAGATCAGCATGATGAATAATAGCCTCAAAAGAATTTTTTTATCAATCAAATCAATAAAAGCAATAATAATTTTTATGTTATGACAAAATTAGTGACAAAATAAGTCTCAATTCCAGTTTTTGACATGAGACCATTGAACAGTTCATGATCCACTACTGCTTAAAACATCACATACATTCTCCTGAAACCAAATATCTGTAGTGCTTGGACAACAATAATCATTAGTTGTTACTTAAGTTTTCTTGCTTGCTATTTGCACAGTTGATCAAGTACAGTATTTATAAACTATGAAATGTTTAACTATGTTCTATTCGTTCAGTCATATCATACAGTAGTAATACAATCCTAACTGCTAACACAGCAATCATAGTTTTCATTCCCGGAGCCTATTGTTTCTCTAAGAGTAGCAGCAGCACCCAGCTCAGCCGTTCACTACTCAGGCTTTAGCAGCCTCTTCTTTTGTTTGCCAACTGCAAAGAGGAGACTAATGGGCTATAGCTCAATTTTAGCTTATTTTAGGTATTGTCTCAAAGGCATTTCCATGTAAAGTTGTTACTTCTGCTTTTAATCTAAACCATATTACCCTCCTTCCCCCACATCCACCCTCAATGCTTTCCAAAGTCTGTCCAAAGTTGGTCGTTTCTATGATCTGTTTTCAAGGGACTCTGAAGAGGGGGTTGCAGTTGAGGCAGCTTCCAAACACTCTGCCAAGCTCAAAAGCAGCTTTCTACTTACAAAAATAGTGATTATTTACTGCAGATTTTAAAGCTTCGGAAACAGCCATAGACTTGATAGTAGGCATTGGCAAAAGGGCTTTGTCAAAAGAGAACTGTATGTGATAAAAGGTTTGGATGATGGTCACTGGACTTCACTTTCCAGCAAAGTTTCAGTTGAATAATTATAGCTGTTTCCCAAATAGATATATTTTCTAAGCACTCATTAGTTAAGCAAGGACAAACTAGCTTTACTTCGCTTTGATTTCCATGACAGACTGGAGGAGTGATGCAGCGTCCCTGATTTATCCTCTGTTAAGAGTGCAAGAACATCTTTGCCCTTATATGTACATAACACAGCTATGTACATGTGTCTGGATCTGTAACCATAAGGGTTTGTGTCCTGTGGGTGATTTGCTTCCATAATTTTCCAATGTTTGTTTTTTACTGCTGGACTGTTTTTAACTGCTTTTTAAAGTCTATTCTACAATTTTTAATTTTTTGAGTTTCTAACTTAATTGGAAATAATGCCAACATATCCAGAAAGGTAGTTTATTAAAAAACAAAAATATGACAGACACAGAACATTGTTTCACTGGATCATCTATTTAGTTCAGTAGAGTCCAATCTTATCTGCAAAAAGCCATTGTAGGGTTTCATTCCAACAAAGCAGGATTATTGTCCACAATAATCCACAAGTAGAATCAGTTATGCTCCAACTTGTTTGGAAGCCAAAGGGGTATCAATCAAGTCGTGAAGTCATCTAAAGATCCAATGCATATTATGAAGTCCATTCCACCTTCTCCATCCACTGATATCATCACTGTGATATGCTGGTACTTGTGGCATGTTATGTCATCAAATTATTGAAATTTTCACACACCTTCTTCATTGGCTTGCAGTGACCTGATGCCTTTAGGAACATAATGTAAATTTGTTTTTACTAGCATGGTCTTCAGTAAAAAGCTAGGCTTATCTGTGGATGACTCTGTGACTGTCATGGTGTTTTTGGAGGAGTGTTCTGGTTGGGATGTGATTTAATATTGTGGCCAGCGTCTGAATGACTGTTAAAGACAAGACAGCTCCCAGTATAACACATCACTAGGCATGATGCAATAATGAAGTAAGTAATGATACAAACATTAAAAACCAAGCGGAATATGGATCAAGGCAGTTCTGTTCATTGCAATACTCAAACCTTTCTTCTGTACTTTCTTTCTGCTTGTATAACATTTGATACATGTGGTCAGTAAGTGGGCCCTGGATTGAGTTTGATCAGTTGTGCTGGCCCAGAAAAAATTTAAAATTACAACAACAACAATAACAATAATAATAATAGTAATAATTTTTTGGGTTATGTTTGGACTAAAAATGCCAGCACTCAGATTATTTGCCCCTTTCATTTTCTAAGTATGCCTTAATGCTTTAATGCCTTAAAGCTGTGATGTATGACATGAAATAAAGATCCAAGCAACTAAAGTTGGCACCAGTTAAAAACATTTAAAAGATGAAAGAGATATAAACCATAATGAGCTTGACAGACTAGTTCTATAAAATCTATTTTCTTAGCGCTGAAAAAGAAACGGACAGCCTCAGGTGGCCTGATCATGACCTCAGAGATTATATATCTTACCCTTCTAGTGGCAGAAGACATAAAGAGATGAAAGCATGAAGAAAAGACTGCACTGGGCAACACTTTACCCAGTAAAGAGCAACAGCTTTTTCAAACGGTCCCACATTCACAGCATGTTTTTGCCCTTTGGCATGAGTTTGCCCTTTGGCATACTGTTGCTATGGTGATGATGCCATCATGTCTGATTTCAAAGGGAGAGTAGGCAAGGTCATAATTGAATTGCTTGCATTGTTTGGCAACTGAGGGAGACCGCTGGCCTGTGTGGATTGGCTAGTTGAGAGGGACAACAGAGCTGGGCTTTCTTGCCACCTGAATCATGTCCTAATTAAACAAAGAACTCACTCACTAATCATACTGTGACCAAATGGTTAAGAGGACGGGAAATTCTTGACTAAATTAAGGCAGTGCAGTTGTGGATTTTGGATTTTCTGCAGTTTTGAGCAATCCATCCTTACAAGTCAACAGGATTTGTTTTTTTTGTTTTTTTGATCACACACTTCTCCTATGTAACCCAATCCTGGTCCTGCACTTGTACTTTCATTAGTAAAGCATAAGTTTAAAATGTGGTACTGAAGGCTGACTGAAAAGTGCATTTTTAGTTACACAGCTGTTGTCCAAGGCTTGGGGCCCCCAGTCCTGGTCCTGGATATCTACCACCATTAAAAATTCAGGCCCAACCCAGGTTGGTTCAATACTGGTCCTGGAGATCTACTGCCTCACAGAGTTTAGTTCCAAATGTAATATAACACACCTGATCCAGGTCATCAAGCCCTCCTGCGGAATCTGACTATAAGAGCTAGGTACATTGGATGTGAAGCAGGACTGGACAACTCCAGTCTACACATACACTATATTACTGTGGAATATTTAGCAGCGAGGAAATTTCATGACTGCACTTGTTGCACAGGTGGCATCCTATCACAGTACCATGCTGGAATTCACTGAACTCCTGAGTGACCCATTCTTTCACAAATGCTTGTAGAAGCAGTCTGCATGCCTAGGTGCTTGGTTTTACATGCCTGTGGCCATGGAAGTGATTGGAACACCTGAATTCAATGATCTGAATGGACGAGTGAATAGTTTAGGCAATATAGTCTATGTCAGAAGTATCAGGTTGGTACCGTATGTGTGAATGGGAAAAAATGTTTAAAGCGGTAAAGAAAAAGATCTATGTAAAGATCTATTCATCTAAGAATAACCAGCAGCTCAGTGGAGGTGGTGAGAAAGAGAGAGAGAGAGAGAGAGAGAGAGAGAGAGAGCGTGAGAGAGACCAGTCTATTCAACTTGATAAATGACAGGAGACCATGCAATGAGTAAAGATGAGTCACAAGAATCCAACCACTTCCAGGCATGAGGCTTTTATCTTGACCGAAGTGTTTGAAATACAGACAGAGGAGGAGGCAGCTCCACTCATAACTTCTAAATAAACTGAACTTTTGTTTTCAATTCACAAATTGAATGTGCAATGGGAGCTGCCTGTAAATTCTGCAGCACATATTTATTTGCTTTACCCAAGAGAGTCAGAGCCCAACAAGTGTTTTTAACAGGAGAGGCTGCCAGCCAGCATTAAAGTCTGATATTGGCTGCATGACAAAGGGCAGAGTGTTATGAAGAAGTTTGCCTCCAACCAAAGCATAAGTTGTTTACTAAGGAAACTAAGATTAGTTGAAATACTGCAGATGCTTTCCATAAAGGCAAGGGTCCCATCTCACGTAGACAATACTATTGTTCACGAAAATGAAATCGCATGCAGTACAGTAACTTCAGTTTGGTACAAAATATGCAAGTTCAGGTTTTTAAACAAAGCTATATAGTCCAGTTCCCATAAACCACAAATGACCTAAATGATATTCATTTAAATGCACAGACTTCCACTACAGAAAAACTGAATGCAGCATTAGGGCCTAGGAAAGGAAAGTGTTCTCAGGGTCAGGGTCAGTCAAACTTAACACCACTTTCTGGAATAACGGGGGCACCTTGGCTGGGGTCCTGATGTAAAATACAACTTATCATGCCTATCAAGTATTTTTGCACAGTGAGCCACATTATTTAGGACCAAATACCATAAAAATGCCCCTTGTGTTATATGACACCCTGGCATGGTGAGGGAGAATGAGAGGCAAGAGTAGAGCCAAAGAGTTTTGTACTTTATTAAAACAACAAATGACACTTGAGAGCTTCTAGCTCTCCAACACAAAAATAAAGCCTGTTAACTGTCAGGCTTATCTTTTACGCCTTGGGGCTCCTCTCTCAACACCTATGGAGTGCAAGAGACACGTATTAGTAGGCAGGATGAGAACTGTGCACAGGTAGGCATCATAACCTATCAACCTGCTGCTCTGCCAGGACCAGCTTCCCGCTCCACAGATGGTTGCTATAAAATGATACTGTATAAAAATACTTTTTTGGCATTCTGCTAATTTATTCATACTAAAAACACAGTAACTAAAAAACAGAACAAACAGTGATGGCACAACAATAAATTAAATATTTGCAATAACTCATCTATCAATTAGCAGTTCATCATTATTAACAGGAAAAGGCCAAGTTATACTGTGTTAGGAGTTCAAAATGAGAAGTGTGTCTGTGTGCATTATTTTATATATATATATATATATATATATATATATATATGGACACATGCGCACACACAATTTTCATTAAACAGTAGAAAACCACTACATCGGTCATGTATATTAGTCTTAGTCTTTAGCTTTTCATCTAAAGAAAAAATATCTTGTTTTTTATCTCCTGTCAGGACCAACTCAACTGCTAAACATACAATTTCATTTGTAAAGCACTCAAAGTAAAAGTAAGTGAGTTTACAATAAATCAGATGATTTAAAGAGCAAACAAACAAACATTAATTCTGAAAAGCCTTTTACATCTGATTTTTTATCTGATCTCTGGTCGGCCTGCCAATAAAAACAGCACAAACAAAATGAGCCAACATATCTTTCAACTTTCAGTCCTCTGCTACTTTTGAAAAAAGCTGGAGCACAGATGTTTTCTTGCCTTTCCACACATACAGGATTCCACGTACCAGCATAACTACCTGAAAATCTTATGGCATATCTGGGTTGTTTTTTCCATTTTACTCACAGCCAAAGTTCCTTCTGCAATTAGTTTTTTTGACATGACGTACACTGTCTTATTACAGAAAAAAATCTTCTTGGTTGAATATACTCAGAATGAAGCAGATAAGAAAAACAAAGCAGGCGAATGACATGTTATGACAACAAATTATGGTGCAATTTTCAGAGAAAGTGGAACTGTTTCTTTTTTGTCTCAGACAGTTCTCAGGAATGGATTGCTTAAGACAAGCGAATTGGAAGGTTGTACGGACATGTAAGTGTGTGTGTGTGTGTGTGTGTGTGTGTGTGTGTGTGTATAAAGTGTGTAAGTGCGTATGTGTATTTATATGAGTGGTTCCCAAGCCCAGTCCATGCTACTGCTCTAGCAAACCTAACCCTAATCTAGTTCATGAACACCCTGATAATATGCTAATGAGTTCTAGAAACTGCATGGCATCAGATCATCATGGGCTTGAGGACCTCTTCTTTATGTGACAAGACAATCAGAACATTTCCACTTTAGAGTTGGGGTAGACAGCCACTACATCATAGCCCTCAGGGGGCTGCACTCTGGCTTTGGCATGGGTCTCGCAATACAGGTTGTCCTCGATGAAGAAATATCCCCGCTGCTTGAGGTTCAGACCACAATCATCACACATGAAGCACTCTGGGTGGTAAAGCTTGTCTCTGGCCTTTACGATGGTACCACTGTGAAATGACAAAAACATCACTAGCATATAATGTAATGGAAAATCAGTTCTATATTTTGTTTCTGAAAGATAATGAATGCTAAGTCAGCAGTTGGCTTTATCTGTTAATGAACATTTCATTAAAACCTGCAATATATTAAGACGTGTAATAGACTGATACACTGAACTGTATTCCTTTCAGTTAGTTCTCTGTTTTATAGAGGTTTATTTAAAACTCGTATTTGAAATAGATAGAAAACATCTTTGTCATTATTTATGATGGGTGCCGTTTGATTTAAGGTGGCTTTTTTATTTCCACTATGCTATTGCTAACATAATCCACCTCTCTGCCTGCAACAATGGCCACAATGTGTTGCACTTCCCTTGTAGTTCCTTCTCAAATTACATCAACTGTTGCTTATTGTGAGTGAGAGCTACCTATAATCTATAACTCCGGGCAAGCATGGACAGGAGGATGATATTTTTAAAAGTCATATCTCTATTACTTTCCTTCACTACTACTGTATTGTGGCAGAGGTGTCCCAGCTTGTTGGTGTTTGCCTGCCTTGCTTCATTATTCATAAGGCATAGCCTGTTTTCTCAGAGGTATCAGTATTTTATATATTACATAGCTATTAAATCAAAACTGCATATCATAGATCTATGAAATTTGTATGTGGCAGGAAGCTTTGAGAGTCATTTTCATTATTAATTAGATTTTTTTATTTTCGTGATTGTAAAAGAAAACAAGGTATTGTTTTATCATGTTTTATTTATATTTAATCATGTTTTATCTATTCTTCTTTGTTACTTTTTTTACTAATTTGAGGTATCTTTATTTCAATGTAAAGCTCTTTGACTGACCTGCAGTGTTTGACAGGTGCTATATAAATAAACTTGCCTTGCTTAGGTTTAACACAGACAATATTCCTATACTATAGTGTACTGTATATTTACAGTACAATATACAGAACAAGGCATGCTGTAAACAGACAAATAAAACTCCAGTCCTAAAGGATCACAACATTACAGAGACAAACACTGTGGCACTGCAGAGCTGACTTCCTTGACACACTCCCTCCCATGACCTGAATTTAACACCCATAGAGTAAAGACAACTAACCAGACAAATAAGACGTTTAATCAGATATTTGGAGAAGACCAACACTTCTATTAAACGCTTACACATTTACATAGAAACACACTTCTGAAAGAGTAATACTCACACAATTCCGTTACCACAGCGTGTGCATTGAGGCAGCTTTTGTAAGCCAGCAAGAGGGGTAATGGGGCTGAGAATAGGGGATCGGATTGGTGATCGCACACCTCTTGCTCCAGGTCTGTCCACTTGGGAAGTACCTGAAGATATGAACAGAGATATCTCGGCAAAACTAGAGTATAACCATTTATGCCTTCAGTTGGAAATCGCTACAAACATTTTGCATTAATGTTGTTTCTACTTTTAATTTGAACATTTCATTGTTAATATCTTCAAATGTTTTTTTTCCCTTTCCTTTTTTCTCTGAATGTTTAACTCTATTGGGAACTAAATCTAGGACAGCAAAGTCAAATGTCTTCTCAGATACTTATGAAGCCAACCACAATGCCACACCATGAAATGGCCAAATTATGGCCAAATTATTAGGTATTAGGTTCAGACCAATTGAACAAGAAAAATCATTCCGCCCTCTTTCTTTTCTCAATAAAAATGATTCCAGGGGTTCCTAGTTACATGAGACAGAGAGCACATTCCACACATATGCCCTCAGCCAAACAGGACATCTGACACTTTCAAGGCAAACCCTTTTGGTCATAAAATGAGCCATCCCTCAGTGTTGGGGACTGAAGTAGCACAACTAGGACAGCTAGAGCTTGAATCAATCAACCTTTATTTTTGCTCAAATACATTGAGGGCATCCTCATTTTCAATGTAGCTGAGCATTTACAACATTAAAAGGTATTGGAAAATTAAAATGGACTTTAATCAGGTTAAACCAAATTGAACAAAACTACATAAACAAACAGAAAAAAAAACATACAAGATAAATGGCAAAAGAATTAGGAGAAATGTGGGAAATATAAAATAAAACAAAGGTAACACAGGGCCCAATGCATTACATTATTGTTAAATCCAAACCTTTGTAAGTATCCTAAAAGAAGACTGGTTAACGGTGTCAAAAGCTTTGGTTACGTTTTTTTTTTTTTTTTTGGGAGCACAGTGCTTTTTCTTGTGGGTTTTTCTAAAGACTATGTAGAGATCATCTGAAGCCAGTGTGAGTGTTTGAATAGTCAACTCAAATAATTTCTTTATGAAAATGGTGTGCTGTTTAACAAACATTCTAAAATTGTAGCTAAACATGACAGTGGGAGAATGGTAGCTTAGGCTGAATTAATGTTCTTCACACTTCACTCCCAGGTCAATTGCCATGCACCATCCAGATGTGGCTTGAAATCCCACGTGCCTGTTAGTCCCCAAGACTGCAGCTGGGGTTGTGGCATTGATCCAGGCATAGACTGAGACTGCAAATGTTTTTGGCATGTTGACTCATCTTTTATACTGCTTGTATAATAGTGACTGTATATCAGACTCTCATTCTGTAAAATTTTACAAATTCGCAGAAGGTACAACATTGTTGGGATTGATGTCAAATGAAAGATGAAACCGCATACAGGAACATGGTTAGAAACTTAGTGGAGTGGAGTGGAGTAGGGTGAATAACTAAAGCCTAAATATTGAAAAGACAAAGGAGTTGGTGGGTGCTGCCTTTTTTAGCTTCCCGGGGACAGCTATCAGTTCATCTCTTAAGTGGGAGAGCAACACTGTTATATTATTGGGGAAAGCTCAGTCTTTTCATTATGAGTCAACTAAAGAAATTTGATGTGTCTATAGACTGTATGATATGGTTTAATAGAGCTATTGTGGAAAGTGTGTTGATCTTTTCCGTAAGTGTCTGGTATTTCAAAGTTTCAAAGTATCTTACGCAAAACATCTCAAATAGTACCTACCCTTCCACTATCGGGCTTTCGAACTCCACTCCAAAATCTTAACCATTTTTATATTGTGAATGAATATATATTGTTTGTGTGTTTGAACAGCAATTAAAGAAATTTCTACTAGTCTGACTGATATTGCAATAAAGTATTACAACTTGAAAGTATAAAAAGTAAACATACTAGGCTTATGACACTGCAATAAGTGATGTAACTAAGTATTCTGGTTTCGCTCATTTATGCAATTTATGAAAGACCAGAGGCAAATCCACATAGAGAAAGCAAAAGAATAAGGCAACAAGCCAGTGTGTTACAGTAACTGTACTCCTCCTCACATTGTGCCTGACAAAAACCCTTATCCTGGTACTCAGTTTCTGTAAATGTAGGCCTGAATGGACAAGTTTAAAAAAGTGGAGATCGAATTTGGACAGTGATGTGGTGTAATTTTTTTCAAAATACATTTTACAGACCTGCGTGTTGCTATTACAAAACAATAGCAAGAATATGTACACATCAATCAGAAAGCACAACATTGCAATACCTTTTTTCTATATACCTATGACATGAGCACTATTGCAAACATGACAGATTCAGGATTTTGAAACTTTACATTAGCATGTACTATTCAATACTGGGCTATGTTGAAAATGTATATGTTTTGTTTGTGTATATATATACATATACACTGCTCAAAAAATAAAGGGAACACTCAAATAACACATCCTAGATCTGAATGAATGAAATATTCTCATTGAATACTTTGTTCTGTACAAAGTTGAATGTGCTGACAACAAAATCACACAAAAATCATCAATGGAAATCAAATGTATTAACCAATGGAGGCCTGGATTTGGAGTCACACACAAAATTAAAGTGGAAAAACACACTACAGGCTGATCCAACTTTGATGTGATGTCCTTAAAACAAGTCAAAATGAGGCTCAGTATTGCGTGTGGCCTCCACGTCTGGGCATGCTCCTGATGAGGTGGCGGATGGTCTCCTGAGGGATCTCCTACCAGACCTGGACTAAAGCATCTGCCAACTCCTGGACAGTCTGTGGTGCAACGTGGCGTTGGTGGATGGAGCGAGACATGATGTCCCAGATGTGCTCAATCAGATTCAGGTCTGGGAAATGGGCGGGCCAGTCCATAGCTTTAGGAGGCATTAGGAGGAACCCAGGGCCAACCGTACCAGCATATGGTCTCACAAGGAGTCTGAGGATCTCATCTCGGTACCTAATGGCAGTCAGGCTACCTCTGGCGAGCACATGGAGGGCTGTGCGGCCCTCCAAAGAAATGCCACCCCACACCACTGCCAAACCGGTTATGCTGAAGGATGTTGCAGGCAGCAGATCGCTCTCCACGGCGTCTCCAGACTCTGTCACGTCTGTCACATGTGCTCAGTGTGAACCTGCTTTCATCTGTGAAGAGCACAGGGCGCCAGTGGCGAATTTGCCAATCCTGGTGTTTTCTGGCAAATGCCAAGCGTCCTGCACGGTGTTGGGCTATGAGCAGAACCCCCATCTGTGGACATCGGGCCCTCATACCATCCTCATGGAGTCGGCTTCTAACCGTTTGTGCAGACACATGCACATTTGTGGCCTGCTGGAGGTCATTTTGCAGGGCTCTGGCAGTGCTCCTCCTGTTCCTCCTTGCACAAAGGCGGAGGTAGCGGTCCTGCTGCTGGGTTGTTGCCCTCCTACGGCCTCCTCCACGTCTCCTGGTGTACTGGCCTGTCTCCTGGTAGCGCCTCCAGCCTCTGGACACTACGCTGACAGACTCAGCAAACCTTCTTGCCACAGCTCACATTAATGTGCCATCCTGGATGAGCTGCACTACCTGAGCCACTTGTGTAGGTTGTAGAGTCCGTCTCATGCTACCACGAGTGTGAAAGCACCACCAACATTCAAAAGTGACCAAAACATCAGCCAGAAAGCAGAAAGGTACTGAGAAGTGGTCTGTGGTCCCCACCTGCAGAACCACTCCTTTATTGAGTGTGTCTTGCTAATTGCCAATGATTTCCACCTGTTGTCTATTCCATTTGCACAACAGCTGTGAAATTGATTGTCAATCAGTGTTGCTTCCTAAGTGGACAGTTTGATTTCACAGAAGTTTGATTTACTTGGAGTTATATTGTGTTGTTTAAGTGTTCCCTTTATTTTTTTGAGCAGTGTATACACACACACACACACACACACACACACTCAGACACACAAATTGTATGTAAAATTATCCACACTCACATGGGAAATTCTACATGATTGAACTGCATTTTCTTTTCAATTAAATTAGAAGTCTGAAATTACGGTCTGAATCGGTTGTGCTCACCTCCATTTTCAGCCTCCAGTATTCCCTGTAAATACTTAAAGGAGCCAGACTGTTTGGGTACAGACACTGGGTTTTCATGGTCCTGCAGCATCTTGTAGACATCAGACTCTGTGTCAAAACCATTGTGAAAACCAGGGTGCTTCACGGCTGGCTCTGGGCTTAGGAAAAAGAGGTCAAGTCTTTGAGGTGGTACAATTTAAATGAAGCAATTACCTATCATAAGGATGGCAACTTCCTCTATCAAGTCAAATGTAATCCAACTTAAAATTATGTTCCTTTTGTAAACAACATTGAGCATTACAGATGCTGCACTGGATCAAATTATTTTATGCTGTAATTAACTTCACAATTGCCCCTAAGAAACAAAAACCCCATTTTCAAATAATAAAGCACTGTTTTTTTAACATAAACTGAGATCTTAATAGTGGTATTGCTTTTAAGACCATTTTTAATACCAAAGTTTGGGAATCTTTAGGGTATAAAACACTACACTATAATCAAATAAGTATACTAAATGACATAAATACCATTGCTACAGTTACCAAATAGAGAGCCTAAGCACATAAACCACAAAGACATATGGACACTTGACACTAACATTATTGACTAAAAACACTCAAATTTGCTTCTCCTATTCATCATTTTTTCCACTGCACTCCACTGGCTCACAACAGAGCAAGTACAGTATTGTTTGTCTTTTAGCTGGAAAGTGCATGCATACACCTTTATTGCCTGCTAATATTTGCAGGTGATTCTTTGTGTAGTTTAGGCAAAAGGTAGAGCCAGAAGAATACTCTTCACAAATAAGATGTCATGACATACCTGTTTGAAGAACTGAGGCTGAGACTGGCCATTTGTTTGGGTAAGGCACTGCTGCCATTGTTATTTGTGAAAAGGCCAACAGGGTTGTTGTACTGTGGCACAGGCCTTGAATTGCCATTGTTGATGGGCACAAAAGAGGTGGTACTTTTGGGGGCCAGGGTTTTGGGAACAGGGCTGAAGCCACTGCTGATTGGTCTGAAATTCTGCAAGGAAAAGGACAAGGTCATTAAGAAACAAAGTTCCTCATACTGTATGCAGCAAATAATTCCTCAATTATATAAGCACTTGTAAACATGTCCTCTGAAATGTATTTAACTAAGCAGACAAATGTTATAAAACATGCTTACCAAAAACATATATAAATGTTTAATAATGAGGTCAAAAAACAACTTTATATTTGCTGGGCTTACAGATTTAGCTTGTACATCGTAGACTGCTGGCTTTGAGTTAACCTTGGTTTGGAGGGGAGGGGGATGCCTTTAAAGATTTGCCATCACTTGCACTGCCTCTAATGCTATGCTAATCACAAATTCCCAAATCACACAGGCAGTAATGTTGCTGAATGCTTTAAGTAACATACTGCAGTCATCTTTTCGTGATCCTCTCATTCATGTTACAAGATCACTTGGGCTGGTTACTTTGCAAATGCACAGACTATTTGGCTTGTCCTATGATTGCATAATTTACTCTATAATATTGGAGTTTTAGAACTTTGTGGACAAAAACAAAGCTGTCCTATGGGTACCCCATGTCTGAAAAAAGTGCAAAAAAGTAACAAAAATCCACAACTGTTCTACAAATCTGAACGGTCTCATTTGCACCAACATGTCTTTTTTCCAAGAAACTATTTGATGATGGCATAGCTAAGTCCTCACTGACTTGAAGCTCCACAGACCACCATGTAGACACAAACTGTAGTGAATACTGCATGTACACTATTAAAATGTGTAGTGCTGGTCATTTTAAATTTTCAACATATGAAATTCAAATACATATTCTCCAAAGAAACTTGCACAGGTTGCCGGTGTGACATTCTCTTATCTGGTCTCCCTAAAAAAGCCCTTAGTAGGGTACAATATGTATAGAATACTGCTGCTAGAATCTTCAACTGTTTGATGCAGACTGACCATATCTCCCCTGCCTTTCAGAGAGTTCACTGTTTACCTTCTTGTTTAGTAAGAGGTTCTTCTTATTATATATAAAGCTCTGTACTGCCTGGGTCCCCAATATCTGGTTGAGTTCTTCATTTATATGTCCCATCCTGTACCTTATGGTCAAGGTATTTAGGCCTTCTTCATGCTCCAAGGTTTAAACAGACCTCTATGGGTGGTGGATCATTTAAAGCAGTAGCTCCCAAATTCTCTAAGTCGATCTGGGAAGCCTCCTCTCTATATCTTCATTCAAACCTCTGTTAAAGACACTACACTATCAGTGTTCTTCTTACATGTAAATGTAATGTCTATGATGTTTTTTTTTGTTGTTGTTAACTGTGTACATCCTGTTTAATTTTCTCATATTCTATTATTGTAAAGCGTCCTTGAGCATGGGAAAGACGCTATATTAGTAAAAGTGATAATGATAACGATGACCGTCATGGTTCTACCTGCTGTGCTCGTCCCCTCTGATGTCAAGGTCTAGGATGTGTTATAAAGTACATAACTACTGCAATGATAAACACTGTGTACTTCTAGCTTATTTAACACAATATTTTATAGGACTTTGTTTATAGGACTTAAACTTCCAAGTTAGCTAGACATTTAATTGTTTTTGTTTAGCCTAAACCAAATGCACATTAAATACATTAGCCAAGTGGCGCTCTGCTTGGCAGCAAAAGTGGATAAGAAATAAACAAAGAAAATAATAATTCTCAGAAACATAGCTATACATTTTGAGGGAGGAAGTGCTGACAAATAACAGTAAAAGATAAAAGATGGTAAAGATTTTTTTGATTTTTAATCACAAAGTTTATTTATTAGAAAATGTTGTGTACTAGGAACAAAATATGAAAAAGTAAGGATTTTTACAGTAAGAATTTTTAATAATATGAATTAAAGTTTAACATTATTTTCTTTTGTTCAAATTTAAGTGACCTGCTGAAAATCTAATTACTGTGGCAAAGTCAATGTATTTCAGCTTTTTTTTCTATTTTTCTTGATCTCAGGAATTAAATTGACATGTGTTAAAATTAAATGTCAACTACAATCCCATTTTCAAAAAGTTAGGATGCTTTCCAAATTGTAAATAAAAACAATGCAAACCATCTATATTTCATTGAAAATAGTACATAGGCAATATATCAAATGTTGAAACTGAGAAACGTTATTGTTGTTTGAAAAATATATGCCCATAGCGTAGCACCTGTAGGCGGTTCACCACTCTATGAAAGACTGCATGGACAAATAGTCCAGAACAACATTTCCGTAAAACGTAAAACAGCAAAGACCTTATGGATTTCATTGTTTACTGAATATATCAATAAAAGATTCAGAGACTCCAGAAAAATTTCTGTATGCATTCTATTTTGTTGCCGTCTTACTTCATGTCATGTTCAGTTTCAGGAGGTAGTTCTCCACAAACGTACAGGGCAGCTGGATGAGGGGTTACCATTGAAATAAAATGTTTATACAAAATTTTTCATTTAACTGTTCATATAAAGCAAGTTTGCCCATTCACTTCATCAGAGTGCATCTTCTCTGCAACAGAAAACGGTGGCTCTCAGAGCTGACTTCGTTTCAATAAAGACTTGTGACTGCGTAGAATTTAGTTGCCATAGCCACCGGAACCCTGGTGGAGAAGTATTGTGGTGACTAGGGGTGGGCGGATCGACCCAAAAATCAATACTATCGATTCCAATGCTGGTATTGGATGGATAATAGCGTGATGAGATCCATTGTTGTCTACGTTCAATCCGTTGCTCTATGGTGCGAAGCATAATGTAAAAGGCCAAATGCTTTGAGTTGGGAGAATGGGTGTGACTAAAATAGGGTAAATTAGGGTGTGAGACCACACATTTTTCTGTCCAATAGCAGTGACCAGGGGATTTTAATCTCCCATTCTCACTGCTGTAAATTGGGCAGCTTGGGATAGACCATTGGAAGGGGCTTAGGAGGGACCACTGGGAGGGACCAAGTACATGCTGATGAAGGACCGTGGCAGAAGAGCATGCCTCTGGAACATTGTTTGTGCAGATATAAGCTGATGCTTGATTTCTTTACACAAGGTGAAGCACCAGGTAGTGGGCTAGCCTATCTGCATTCGCTTTACAATCACTGCACTCAAATAGCACAACAGTCTTACCATACAACTAGAACAAGAGTGTTTGTGCACGTTGGCTGACCTGCAGCACGATAGAAAACTGAAAGAACAGCGCAAATTCTACCAGATATTTTTTTTTTATGCAACGTTTTTTTTCACCTGTTCTTTATGCTGAAAGTTAGAGTGAATTTAATGGAATGGGAGAAAAGAGGTTGTCAGTAGCAGGTCATTTAACTGATGTAGCTGAGATTAGAGCTGGGCAATATGACTGTATACATTCAATATTGTGATCAATCTCATCACAATGCCACAAAATGCTTTCATGAATATGTTGCTGATATAATTAGTACTTAAAAAAAATCCCAACTGCATGTTTGATTACAAAGAGAGTATAAGTAGTCCTGTTTCAGCAGATTTAATGCTGTTCTGTACGTGATATGTTGTGTAAAAAATAATTTGGATTCAGTTTTTTAGAGTCATTTTTAAATATTCCACTATCTTCTGTTCCAACGTGTGTGTTGACACGTTTCGTGAAAACTTCTTGTTAATGCCAAATGTAGGAGTGCAACAATTATTTGACTTAGTTGACTAAAATGGACAACCAAATTAGTTGGCAACTAATTTAACAGTCAATTAGTTAGTGATGTCATCATGCATGTTTCTTGCACTAACTAGGAATGTTTTGACATTAGTGCTTTAGTCAACAAAAGTGCGATGGCAGCCTCAAGAACAAAGTTATCAAAAGTGAGGGAGCATTTCATGATAAACTCAAAAAGTCAGTTGTGTTATTCAGCATGGGAGCACATCTTCCATATTGGAGCATCTGAAGAGGAAACACATTGGTTCACTGGATGAAGAAGATTCATTTTGTTAATATAGCTGGTTAGCTAATGTTAAAGAAGCTGTCTTATTTCATGTTATGAGCTGTAAGTTCATCTAATTCAACATGCACGTTCTCCTGAATCATTAATGGAAATGGAACAAAAAAGCACATAACTATAATTCTCAGTGACCCTGTTTACTTACTTTCCAAATAATATTTACAGTTTTAAACATGGCATTGTTCTTAACACCGAGGTCACTGGTGCAAGTCTCCAGGAGTAATATGTTAAGGTAGAGCTAATTCGGCAGATAGAATTCATTTTCACAGTTGACCCTCAACACAGCTAATATTCTTGAACATAATGTAATCGTGTGGATGGAATATTCTGATCATTTCAGGAATCATGATTTTGTTTACACAGACAGGTGGATACATTGATAAAACATATGCAAGCAATGTTTAATGTGAAAATCTTTCATGAGAAGCCTTTGTTTTAGCATTTTAAACAACTTTCCACTATCATCCTTATGGGATGTTAAGAGCAGATCCTATTTTATATATTATTGCATTCCTAGTTTAAACAAAAATTCTGCAACCAACAGTCTGATTACATTTTTTTCTTTGTATATTTCAGTTTTACAATGACTTCATAAAACGCTTAGCCTGACCAGGTCATCTTACTCATAATCTCATATTCTATTTAAATTATATTCATGTGTTTATTATTAACAAGAAGTTTTCATGAAATGTCACAAGACAATTTAGAACAGAAAGTAGTGGCATGTTTAAAAATTACTCTGAACTGAATCCAATGATTTTTACAAAACATTTCATATACTGAAGCACATTAAATCTGGTCAAACAGGACTACTCATACTCTCTTTGCAATCAAACATGCAATTGGGAAATTATTTTTTAAGTACTAATGATACCAACAGCATATTCAGAAAAGCATTTTGTGGCATTGTGACAAAATTGATCAAAATATTGTTGAATCCAATCATATTGCCCAGCTCTAATTTCAGCTATATCTGTTAATTAACCTGCTGCTGACAACCTCCTTTCTTCCATTTCTCTCCACATAAATTCAGTCTTTCACATTTAGTTTAAAGAACAGCTGAAAAGAATCACTTTGCATCAAAACTTTTGTAATGACTCACATGAGGTATTTTAGTACATTTATGAGCATTGTTCATGTTAAACATGGGGCTCTGCAAATATCTGGTGGAATTTGCACTGTTCTGCAAGTTTTCTATGCGAGACAGGCCAGCCAACGTAAAGTTTTTTGGCACAATAATTTATTTGAATGATAAGACAGTCATGCTACTTCAGTGTAGGAAAAGCGGTTGTAATGCAGATGCCAACAGGCCCACTACCCAGTGCTTCGCCTCATATATGTCGTAAGAAAGAACACTGTGCCTCAACAAAAAAAAAACAAAAAAACAAATCTCCCATATCTATAAAAAACTAATGATTGACTGTCAAGACAATACTTTACATCTCAAAGGACAATGGGAATTGGAAATGAATATAGTAGTGGAGGATGAAGTTTGGGAAAATGTATGTTCCAGTTGTCACAGGGGGGATTGGAAGCCAGCTATGGAAAGAATTCAATTGGAAGGTTAAAATTAGGTATTTCAGGACTCCACTGGTTGCATGTGTTTTTAAAAAAACTCTACCAATAAATGTTGGAGAAACTGTAGTATGGTTGGAGATTATACTCATGTGTCCTGGGACTGTCCAAAACTAAAGATATTCTGGAAGAATATTAAAGAGTAGTTGGAGAAAATTCTAGAAGTTCATATTCCCATGGACCCATTACTGTTCTTGTTGGAGGTGTTACCTGAACACATGTTTACCAGTGACCAGTGCTACATACTGCATGTTCTGTTGATGATTGCAAGAAAATTGATTACGGTTAATTGGAAGATGCCTAATCCTCCAACAGTTGTACAGTGGTCACAAAAACTCTAGCATGTTTATATGATGGAACACATGACAGCCCAGCTACAACTAAAAGTACCTGTTTTTATAAGAAGATAGGAACATGTTATTGTCTACCTTAGCTAGGGGTGGGCCCTTTTTTATTTTTAATATTTTTCTTTTATTTTTTTTATTGTTTTATTTATTTATTTACCCCCCTCTCCCTCCTTCACCCTCAGTATATGTGAACATGTGTCTGGAGCTATAGATTGTGTGGATATGTATATGTGCTCATGTATTGTCCCTAGAACATATATGTTAAGTGAAGCCCCAATCTCAAGGTGAACTTGTTATATGTTAATAGCCAGTCAATGTGTGTTAATGGCAATAAAGTTAAAAAAAAAATGTAAACAAAACTGAAACTTGAATCCGATGGCTTACTTAGCGTTGGGTTGCAAAGAGTCCCTTCTCTTCTCACTCTCTCTGGCGGAGCCTTGGCCTGGAGGTCAGCGACCTCTCTTACCCACCAGAGAGCTCATTTTAAAGGTGTCCATGCTCCTCTCCTCATTACGCACAGCTGCACTAAATCAAAGGAAAGGAGCAGCTCACACCTGTGTGATCAGTGGTTTTGGCGGCTCCATCTCTCTACCACCACATTCCTCCCCCTTAGAGCACAGCCACCAAGGTCAAAGGTATGGCGAGGTCTGGTGGCTGGGCCCAAGCAGGAGAGGCAGTGGAAGAGAGGCAGAGACCCCATGGAGCAAGTGGGAAGTCCTGGTGGTGGCTCCATGGAACTCTCCCGAACACTCCAGGGTGCTATATTTCCTCCAGGACGCCAGGTGGTGCGCTCAACATAATAGGAGCCCTGGTACCTGACGGGGCACCAGGAGGCGTTGTCAGCACCAGGGTGCCCCTCAGGACACGAGGCGGCGCTGGTGACGCAGACAGCTCTGGAGTGTCCTCCGGGACACCTGCCGATGCTGTTGACATGGACTCTGGGGTGCTCTCCGTAGCACCTGGCGGTGCAGTTGATGCTGGGGTCCCCTCCAGAACACCTGCCGGCACTGTCCACTCTGAGGTGCTCTCCAGGACACCAGGTGGCACTGTCGATGTGGGCGGCTCTGGGGCGCTCTCCGGAGTACCTGGTGGCACTATCGACCCTGGGGTGCCCTCCAGGACACCAGGCGGCGCTGTTGACGTGGCCAACTCTGGGGTGCTCTCCGGAGCACCAGCTGGTGCTGTCAAGGTGGGCGGCTCTGGGGTGCTCTCTGGAGCACCAGGGGGTGCCCAGGCATTGGGCCGTAGCAGCCACTCTAGCCAAGGGAAGTCCTCTCCCCCTCCATGGGCCTGCCCTCTCCAGGCCCACCTCCCCACCCCTGTGAACTTGGCCCATGGCCAGGAGAGAAACGACGGGGCTCGGGAACAAGTGTGTGCCATGGACATGCCCCGGCATGGGCCTCCAACCACCCCGGCTCATCCAGCAGAACACAGTGGGGAGAGAGAAGGGGAGAAGCCAAAGTACGGCGGGAGGGAGAGGGAGCCAGAAGGTTCGGGTGGACGGGGGGAGGGGATTCCACTGTGCTGTGCCGCTTGTCCTCCAGCAGGAGAAATGGCAGGTCCTTGAGGGTTGGGAGGACCCACTCCACACTGTCGTCATCCTCGACCGAGTCCTCAAGGAGCACACAGCAGCAGCAGCAAAGCTCCTTCGTCCCACTGGTACAGTCCTTGGCAAAGTCAAGGTGAGAACAGAAAAATTTCTTTTCTAACTAGGCAGCCTAGCTGCACTAAGTTACTTCAGACTTCTCTGTTGTATCTGTGGCACATAAATGTACTCATTTTTTGTAGAAAGCTTAGCAAAGTAAGACAATATTCAATAGGACACTTCTCTTTGACTCCAGTACATCTATTACAACTCTTGAATACCAAGTTTTCAGGCTAAATATAGAGATGTATGTTAGGTTTCAACTTTCTTTAGAGCCAACTTTTAAAAATGTACAGTTCTACATGTGATGTTTACCCTGCAAGAATCACGTATCAACAATTTTTCATTTTACTTTAGCTTGTCTACATTTAAATCTACAATTGGCAATAAGTGAATGAGAAACTGCTGTGGCAGCCCTGTTTGTTAAAATAAACAAGCCTGAGCAACATTTAGAATATTTACATTTTACCAATTAATTTGAACATGATTTCCTGTTTGGTGTTTATTCTCTGAGGCAGTAAAGAAAAACAAATCATGCTAGATCAAGTGCTGCTTATAACTGGATTGTGAACCACAACCACATGCTACAACCAGAACATGAGCAGGGCGAATACTGCAGCGAATACTGATTGGCATGAAGTCTTTTTTAAAATAGGCTGGGAAATTCAGTTTGTGAAATTTAAGTAGTTAAATTCAGGTTATGAAATTCAGATCTGGAAATTCAGGGAAACATCTGCCGTACTCAGGAAAAGCAAACAAGCGAAGATCTAATTGAACTCACATCTGGCCAATCACAAAACATTGTAAGGTCACTGGAAGGGGCTTCTTTTTCACAAAGTACATGCCACTGAAGCACCATGGCAGAAGAGATGGAACATTGTAAGCTGCTTGTCGGAAGAAAAACTTGTATCTCGAAAATGATAACTTTTACAGAAAAAGGAAACCAGACTTTTTTCCAAGTATTTCTGGGCCGTTTCTTTTGGTTCACTCTTAATGAAATTTACAAACAATGTGAAGGATGACAGGCATTTTCAAATTATGTCAAAAACTGAAAAATATAAAAAATGGAGATACGAGATTTTCTTCCAACAGCAGCGTTATTCTTTCACCTCTTAATATAAGCTCACATCTGATACTAGTATTTATTGTTTTGTTGGTTGTTTGTGCAGATAAAAGCTAATGCTTGATTTCTTTCTTACGACATATATGAGGCGAAGCACTGGGTAGTGGGCCTGTTGGCATCTGCATTACAACCGCTTTTCCTACACTGATGTAGCATGACTGTCTTATCATTCAAATAAATTAGTGTGCCAAAAAACTTTAAAGTCAATTTGTAAGAAAGAGTGTTTGAGCACGTTGGCTGGCCTGTCTCGCATAGAAAACTTGCAGAACAGTGCAAATTCCACCAGATATTTGCAGAGCCCCATGTTTAACATGAACAATGCTCATAAATGTACTAAAATACCTCATGTGAGTCATTACAAAAGTTTTGATGCAAAGTGATTCTTTTCAGCTGTTCTTTAAACTAAATGTGAAAGACTGAATTTATGTGGAGAGAAATGGAAGAAAGGAGGTTGTCAGCAGCAGGTTAATTAACAGATATAGCTGAAATTAGAGCTGGGCAATATGATTGGATTCAACAATATTTTGATCAATTTTGTCACAATGCAACAAAATGCTTTTCTGAATATGCTGTTGGTATCATTAGTACTTAAAAAATAATTTCCCAATTGCATGTTTGATTGCAAAGAGAGTATGAGTAGTCCTGTTTGACCAGATTTAATGTGCTTCAGTATATGAAATGTTTTGTAAAAATCATTGGATTCAGTTCAGAGTAATCTTTAAACATGGCACTACTTTCTGTTCTAAATTGTCTTGTGACATTTCATGAAAACGTCTTGTTAATAATAAACACATGAATATAATTTAAATAGAATATGAGATTATGAGTAAGATGACCTGGTCAGGCTAAGCGTTTTATGAAGTCATTGTAAAACTGAAATTTACAAAGTAAAAAAATGTAATCAGACTGTTGGTTGCAGAATTTTTGCTTAAACTAGGAAGGCAATAATATATAAAATAGGATCTGCTCTTAACATCCCATAAGGATGATAGTGGAAAGTTGTTTAAAATGCTAAAACAAAGGCTTCTCATGAAAGATTTTCACATTAAACATTGCTTGCATATGTTTTATCAATGTATCCACCTGTCTGTGTAAACAAAATCATGATTCCTGAAATGATCAGAATATTCCATCCACACGATTACATTATGTTCAAGAATATTAGCTGTGTTGAGGGTCAACTGTGAAAATGAATTCTATCTGCCGAATTAGCTCTACCTTAACATATTACTCCTGGAGACTTGCACCAGTGACCTCGGTGTTAAGAACAATGCCATGTTTAAAACTGTAAATATTATTTGGAAAATAAGTAAACAGGGTCACTGAGAATTATAGTTATGTGCTTTTTTGTTCCATTTCCATTAATGATTCAGGAGAACATGCATGTTGAATTAGATGATCTTACAGCTCATAACATGAAATAAGACAGCTTCTTTAACATTAGCTAACCAGCTATATTAACTTAATGAATCTTCTTCATCCAGTGAACCAATGTGTTTCCTCTTCAGATGCTCCAATATGGAAGATGTGCTCCCATGCTGAATAGCACAACTGACTTTTTGAGTTTATCATGAAATGCTCCCTCACTTTTGATAACTTTGTTCTTGAGGCTGCCATCGCACTTTTGTTGACTAAAGCACTAATGTCAAAACATTCCTAGTTAGTGCAAGAAACATGCATGATGACATCACTAACTAACTGACTGTTAAATTAGTTGCCAACTAATTTGGTTGTCCATTTTAGTCAGCTAAGTCAAATAATTGTTGCACTCCTACATTTGGCATTAACAAGAAGTTTTCACGAAACGTGTCAACACACATGTTGGAACAGAAGATAGTGGAATATTTAAAAATGACTCTAAAAAACTGAATCCAAATTATTTTTTACACAACATATCACGTACAGAACAGCATTAAATCAGATGAAACAGGACTACTTATACTCTCTTTGTAATCAAACATGCAGTTGGGATTTTTTTTAAGTACTAATTATATCAGCAACATATTCATAAAAGCATTTTGTGGCATTGTGATGAGATTGATCACAATATTGAATGTATACAGTCATATTGCCCAGCTCTAATCTCAGCTACATCAGTTAAATGACCTGCTACTGACAACCTCTTTCCTCCCATTCCATTAAATTCACTCTAACTTTCAGCATAAAGAACAGCTCAAAAAAATCGTTGCATAAAAAATAAAATATCTGGTAGAATTTGCGCTGTTCTTTCAGTTTTCTATCGTGCTGCAGGTCAGCCGACGTGCGCAAACACTCTTCCTCACAAATTTTGTTTACTTGCACACAAGTTTTTAGTTGTATGGTAAGACTGTTGTGCTATTTGAGTGCAGCGATTGTAATGCGAATGCAGATAGGCTAGCCCACTACCTGGTGCTTCACCTTGTGTAAAGAAATCAAGCATCAGCTTATATCTGCACAAACAACCAATAAAACAATAAATACTACTATCAGATTTTGGCTTATATACAGAGGAGGAAGAATAAGTAACTTAATGTTCCAGAGGCATGCTCTTCTGCCACAGTCCTTCATCAGCATGTACTTGGTCCCTCCCAGTGGTCCCTCCTAAGCCCCTTCCAATGGTCTATCCCAAGCTCCCAGTGACTTCACAGACATTTTGTGATTGGCCAAGAGTTTGTTTGGATCTATGCTTGTTTGCTCTTCCTGAGTACCCTGGATGTTTCACTGAATTTCCAGACCTGATTTTTACAACTTGAATTTTTACAACCCCAATTCCTTAACCTGACAAAGCTTCATGAATACAGGTTCAGCATCACAAATTCAGGTTCTTCATCATGGTTTTAGGTTGAGGTTCTGGTGACACTGATTTTACTCCAGCTCAACTTACACAGCTCACCAACATAGTTTGGCTTTACAATGTTAAATGCTAACTTCATGATGCACCCAAGTGTTCTGGTGTTTAAAAATACAGATGTGTTCTATCAATTTCTAGTAGTGTCTAATAGTGTTTATTTCTGACACTGTTGGTTGCTATCAGATAGGGCCTATTCACTACAGTTAGGCTGGGTGCTGTAATTGTGGACTCAATTACAATCATGTGTCCTCTAGTGTTTTGTACTGTATTACACTATGTACAATGAAGAGTGATAAAATTTACAGCAGTGAGAATGGGAGATTAAAATCCCCTGGTCACTGCTACTGGACAGAAAAATGTGTGGTTTCACACCCTAATTTACCCTATTTTAGTCACACCCATTCTCCAAACGTCCAATATCCCAACTCAAAGCATTTGGCCTTTTATATTATGCTTTGCACCACATATCAAAAACAAAAAGGGCTTGCTGCCTAGAATTCTTAGATTCACAGAGAAGACAAAGAACAGCAAGGCCAGGCTGACAATGAGAAGATTGTGGCAGTAGCAGTCAAGTTCTGTGACCACCCCTGACGAATGGCAGTATGTTGGTATCTTACTTCCAAACTAAAGCAAATATTTAGATATTTCTAAAGATCAGTGACTATTTCTTAATTGCTACCCTGAGATAGCATTAAAACACAAACAATTATATGCCTCTCAGCAAGATTGGATGTGTCTGCTTCAAATAAGACAAAAGTGAAGTGCATTCGTGTGCTGTTTGTCATGATCGTGTTTTTAATTTAATTTAAAAAAACTTTTTTAACCCGCCACCACCTCCCCCCTTCTTCGGAGGACTAATTTTCCTTTATTACTGGTATAGCAAATTTCTTTTAGTATATGCTGCCATCGTGTAGCAGGAGGACAAATTGCAAATATACAAGCAGACAAAAACGACAAGGGGGAAAGGAGGGGAAAAAAATGGTAGAAGTTGGGAGAAAAATAAATAAATAAATAAAAGAAACATACAGAACATGTAAAATAACAAAAAAAATAGAAAACAAGGAAAAGAGAGAGAAAAAAAGAAAAAACAATTATATTTGTACCCTCCAGAGAATGAACTGAGCTTTAGATATTTGTTATACCTGCCATATAAATTTATTTTTGTGTATGCGTGTGTGTGTGTGTGTGTGTGTGTGTGTGTGTGTGTGTGTGTGTGTGTGTGCGCGCGCATGTGTGAGACCAGGAACATTCGAGTAGAGGCACCACAGGTAGGTCTAAAAGCCGATGGAAGTTAAGGTGGTTGTAGAATGTTGAGTGTTGACCATGTTTTTTTTCGTATTCGTGAGATTTGTTTGAGAGATGCTGAGATTTTTTCCATTGCTATGTGTTCTGTTAGAAGGTTTTTCCATTGATTGATGGTGATCTTTTTTCTTGTTTTCCAGTTTGTCAGAATAGTCTTTTTAATGATGGTTAGTGCCACCAAAAGTGCTGTTTGCTTCCTTGTTTAGCTGCACTGATGTGTCACCTAACAGACAGAGTGATGGAGATGGGGAGATGGGTTGTTTTAAAAATGGAGCTAGTTGATTATTTAGTTGATTATTGGAGTTGACTGGTGTGCAATACCACAAAGCATGTATGTAATTGTCAGGAGTGTTTAGTGAACAGTGTATACACATTTCAGAGTCTATTATTCCCATTTTATAGAGCCTTTGCCCAGTGTAGTGTACTCTGTGAATTACCTTATATTATATGAGGTGGAGGTTAGTATTGTTAGTCATGCTAAATTGGTTGGTAGAGGGAGTAACCAAGAGATCTTTTTCCCACTTGTTCCTTGGTACATAAATTGTTCTAACTCTGAAAGGAATTTATACATTTTAGATATTTTTTTGAGGAGGAGATGTTTAGGAATTCTGAAATTAGTGGATTTGGTTCTAGTATATCTTTTGTTTTACATTTTTGATTTTAATATGGATCCAAGTTATTGATATTCCAGAAACTGGTTACACTCAGTGCTGTATACCTGGATTGATGTGAAATGGTTACAAAGTTTTTATTCTGTACAATGTGATGTAAATGTGTAATACCTTTATCTTTCTAAGTTGTTGTGTTTTTGGTGGCAGGAAGGTCAGGGTTGTGCCATATGGGTGAGTGTTTGGAGAGTGAAATTAAAGTGTCAGTGATCTTGTGCAGTTTCCACCAAGCTGTCAGTGTTGATACTATCATTGGGTTTTTGAAACAGGAGTGGTGTTTGAGTGTTGTACTAATGAATGGTAAGTCTGAGAGTTGTATTTCATTACTTGAAGATTGTTCTGCTGCTCTACATAATTCATCTGTTTGATTGTTTTATCAATTTTTTTTATCCGTTTTATGTACTGTAATTGATTTGCTAGGAAATATTGTTGGAAATTGGAGGCTTCGAGGCCTCCTTGGGTTCTGTGCTTCTGGAATGTAACTAATTTGATCCTAGGTGGTTTATTTTTCCAGTAAAATTTGGAGATAAGAGTCTAAGGTTTTGAACCGGGTAGTGAAGTTGAATTGGAATCATTGAGAAAAAAATAGTTCACTTTTGTTAATATGATCATTTTGATTGTAGATGTTCTGGCAATAAGGGATAGTGGAAAGTTCATCCAGCGTTTGAGGTCATTGTTTATAGTTGAGAGTCTTCTTCTTCTTCTTTCGGCTGCTCCCTTTAGGGGTCACCACAGTTGAGAGTAATGGGTTAAATTTAATTTAGGCAACTCTGACAGCTGGGAGGAAATTTTGATGCCCAGATATGTGATGTATTGGGTGCTCAAGGGGATAAGAAGAGACTGTGCTGCTGTATCTAATAAGTTCATGTTAACTGGTAGTATAGTAAATTTTGTCCAGTTAATAGAGTAACTGGAGATTTGTGAGTAATTTTTAAATAATTTGTATGGTTTGAGGAATTGATGTGTGGGGATTCTGCAAAAACAGTAGTATGTCCTCTGCATATGAACTGATTTTGTGTACAGTTTGGGTTTGGATACCTTTTATGTTTGTGTTTTGTCATATAGCTGTTGCCAACAGTTCTATAAAAATTGAGAATAGGAGGGGTGAGATGGGGCATCCTTGCCTAGTACATCTGTGCAGTGTGAAATTTGGTGATATTAGTCCATTAGTATTAACTGTGGCCTTGGGTGCAGTGGCCTTGGGTGCAGTGTAAAGAATTTTTTTCCAGTTAATAAATGGTTCTTCAAACCCTATTTTGTGCAAAGTGGTGAACAGAAATTTCCAGTTGACTTCTCTGCATCTAATATGACTATTGCGGTTTGATTTGTGAATCAATGTGTGGTGTATTAGGTTAAGGAGGATGTTAGTGGTTGAATGTCTTCCTTTGATGAAGCCGGTCTGATCGGGATGTATAAGTGATGGGATAACTGTTTCCAATCTAGTTGCCAAGGTCTTGCTTATAATTTTTATGTCTGTGTTAATGAGTGACAGTGGACTGTAGCTGCAGGGTAGGGTGGGGTCTTTGTTAGGTTTGAGATGAAGTGAAATTATAGCGGTGTTCATTTCAGATGGTAAAATCTTGTTATGCTTTATTTCAGCAGTCATTCTATTGGACAGTGGGGCAAGTATTGTCCAGAAGTGTTCAGCGTAATTCAGTGGGAAAGCCATCAGGACCAGGTGCTTTATTATTAGACATGTGGTGAAGGGCATTATAAAGTTCTTCTGACATTATTGGATTTTCCAGCATTTGTGTTTGTTCTCCGGTCAGTCTTGGGAGGTTTATGTTATCAAGAAAAGTGCAAATGTTGAATCTTCTTATTTATGAATTCATTGTATTGTGTGTTACATTTTCTTAGCTCATTTTCAGTTTTATCTGTGGGGTTGTTTAACATCTTATTTAATAATTCCTTAATTTTTTGTTGCAGATTAGATTAATTTTCTGTATCTTTCTTTTTCTTATAGGAGGAGTGGGATATTATTTTGCCTCTTAGTACGGTTTTCTTGTTAGATGTAATAGTTCCTGGTTAGAAAGAAATCAGTGCAAGAATGTGAGCCTTGAACTGGTGAATAAAAACAGAATTTTTTGGTCATTGGATGTTTGAGGCTCCAACCATCGCTCATCAGTCATAAAGTATTTAATAGTATCTGTTGATTGCCAATTACGGGTGGAGTGTGCACTGGTTTTTCTGTCAAGATATGGGTGCATGATGGTATTGAAGTCACCTCCAATTATAATTGTGGAGTCTGAGATAGTATAAAGATGAGTGCAATCTCCTGAAAAAAGGGTGGGTCATCTGTATTTGGGCCATATATATTTGCAATAGTTAAGGAGATATTGGAGATGCTAATGTTGATTATGACATACCTTCCTTCTGGGTCAGATATAGTAGTGTTATGTTTGAAAGTGGCCGAGCAGCTGCATCCAAGCCTTACATCACTAAGCGCAATGCAAAGCGTCAAATGCAGTGGTGTAAAGCCCCGCCACTCGAGACGTGTTCTCTGAAGTGATGAATCAGACTTCTCCATCTGGCAATCCGATGGACAAGTCTGGGTTTGCCGGTTGCCAACAGATCGGTACTTGTCTGACTGCATTGTGCCAAGTGTAAAGTTTGGTGGAGGGGGGATTATGGTGTGGGGCTGTTTTTCAGGAGTTGGGCTAGGCCCCTTAGATCCAGTGAAGGGAACTCTTAATGCTTCAGCAGACCAAGAGATTTTGGACAATTTCACACTGCTAACTTTGATGGAACAGTTTGGGAACAGTCCTCTCCTGTTCCAACATGACTACGCACCAGTACACAAAGCAAGGTCCATAAAGACATGGATGAGCGAATTTGGTGTAGAAGAACTTCACTGGCCTGCAAAGAGTTCTGACCTCAACCCAACAGAACACCTTTAGGATGAATTAGAGCAGAGACTGCGAGCCAGGCCTTCTCATCTCGTCCAACATTAGTGTCTGACCTCACAAATGCGCTTCTGGAAGAATGGTCAAAATTTCCATAAACACACTCCTAACCTATGTGGAAAGCCTTCCCAGCAGTGTTGAGGCTGTTATAGCTGCAAAGGGTGGGCCAATATCATATTAAACCCTATGAATTAATGGATTAATGGGATCTCACATGCGTGTGAAGGCAGACAAGCAAAAATGTATGGCAATTAAGTGTATGTTAACTGACATTGTTGTACTCTCAAGGCTGTAAAGGAGTTTTCCATGCATAATATCCTTCATTTAGTTGGGATTCCCTCATTGCTGTGTGTTCTCCAACAATTCTGGACACATCCTCAAATTTCAAGCTTGGCAACTATGACAAAAGAGACACACCTTTCTATGATGAGCTGAAGTGATACGAATGCCTGTATTTCTAAGGTTAATAATTGTCTGAAAGGCAAAAGTGGAACTTGTTTTACCTAAATTACACAGTTCTGTTTCTTGTGAAAAGGGTCTACTGATATGTGGATAGGTTGTGTCTTTGATTTTGTGCTTGCCTATTAGCGGTTAATTGCTGACTAATGACAGTTGTTTATTGGTCAATAGAATTAGCCAAGATTAGCATCTGTTGACTATACATTCTCGGAACATGTCTATTACATGTTTACTCTCTCTAACATTTGATTTCAGCTGGCTTAAATACCAAGTAAAATTGTCTGATAGTCAAAAGACAGCAATTTTGTTTTTACTTCTTAACATAACGATAATTTTGTTAAAATAACAAAAACCTCAACAGCCTTAGGTAGAGAACAATAATATAGATATTTCACTGCAGTAGAACTGTTTGCACTGTTATAGCCAAATACATGAATACAGTATCATTTTAACAATTGTGACAACTCACGAGAACAATACTGAATATGGTCCATCTGAAGCTGAGGTGCAGTCATTTAAATGCAGTCAAGCACAATATATACCTGAGACTCAGCTTCTGGGGCTCCGATGTATAGATTGGTCCTGTAGTCGTCTATTACAGTTGGAGACAATCTTTTGTTTTCAGACCTGAAAAAAAAAATACGGGTTTGAATGTCAGCTGCTCATTTTATATTACTAGTAACTTTATCTTTTGACATTTGGGAATATGCAATTTTTGCTTACAGGCTATTCAGTTCTACTCTTAGATACCATGATTACTGTACTACCTTCAATAAAATGACATTGAAAGTGGTTACTATGAAAACAGTAAGTACACACACACACACACACACACACACACACACACTTATTTCAATTATGTCTCAGATTACCAATATCAGGAGAACAGAGGATGTATTTATGATCCCATTTTGACAACTGTGATCTTGCGCTTAGCTACCATGTCATATTCTGAATTGTATAGCTCTTCTGTTCATGGAATATTAAGTTATACTGATCAAGCATTTCAGAAAAAAAAATCTGTTAGTACAGATATTTATTTTTGTGTGTTGGTTACCTTCACACAAAATTTTCAATCGCCAAGGATATCTCAAAATAAATCAACCGATTTCCTGTGAGATAGAATCTGAAACTGAAAACTTATGTACCATGTATGGCAGTACCAGTAATGCAACATGTCACGAAGCCAAATTAACAGTGATGTGATTTTCAGTCAATAATGTAATCGCATTAAATACAGAAAACATCAACAAAACTGACAAACCTATTTGTCTGAAAATGCTGTTTTCAACTACTCTGAACTCATGAACATGCGCTGAAAGGTCAGTCAAATCCTTCATTTGCCATTCTCTGGGCCAGTGTCCAGCTTCTGCAAAGGTCAATAGCATGACATCATCTTTTAGCCAAACAGCCTTCAGAATAGAGGGCATCTGTTGAGAACAAACAGTCCTCTTCATCTATCTGCCACTGCTTATGCATTAACACCTCCATCCAAATGGGCATGTGGAGCCCTATGCAGCAAAGAAGCTACTGTTAATCTACTAGTAATGAACTTACACCCATGTCAGCTGGCATTGCTAGTAAGTAAAAGCCCTGTCTCAGAAATAAGTGCAAAGGTGTGGGTTGTAAAAGTGGGTCTGGACCTACTCCATGACAGAGTGCAGAATTGTAAGCTGGGGGTTGATGTGGTATTTTCGGTTGTGGCAGACCAACAGTCAAAAGAGATCCACATCTGGATCAAACATGAGTTGCAGTAAAATAAAGGCTAAGAGTTGTGCCATGTTGTGAGATAACTCCTACACTTTTCTGCAGGTCAACAGCACGACATCATCCTTTAGCCAAACAGACAGCCTTTAGAATAGACAGCATCTGTTGAGAACAATCAGTCCTCTACGTCTATTTGCCACTGCTCCTACATTAACACCTACATCCAAATGGGTATGTGGAGCCCTATGCAGCAAAGAAGCTACTGTTAATCTACTAGTAATGAACTCACACCCATGTCAGCCAGCATTGCTGACTAGGTAAAAGCCATGTCTCAGAAATAAGTGCAGAGGTGTGGGTTGTAAAAGTGGGTCTGGACCTACTCCATGAAGACTAGAACTGTAAGCTGGGGGTTGATGTGGTATTTTTGGTTGTGGCAGACCAACAGTCAAAAGAGATCCACATCTGGATCAAACATGAGTCGCAGTAACATAAAGGCTGAGGGTTGCGCCATGTTGCAAGATAACTCCAACACTTTTCTGCAGTCAGAAAAGGGACACAGTAGTGGAACATTTGAAGATAAAGCATAATACTTCTCAGGTCACTGACAACATCATGTACTAAATCTTGATGAAAAAGAGGAAAACAGAATCATTAGATATGCTTTCACGTGTGCTGAGTGACAGTGTACAATGGAGCATACTGTTCTTTCTTTTTCCATTTTAATCCGTCATCCAATATTAAGCCAAGTATTAAGTCATACAGGGAATTACAGGGCAATGGAAGACATCTAGCTCCAATTTCACCATTAGGCTATGTTTACGTAAAAGTGTCCCAAATCTGATTTTCTCACCAAATCCGATTTTTTTTGTTTGGCTGTTCTTTTAAATGTGATCGGTATGCGACATCAGTCTGAACAGATCAGCTCTTAAACTGACCCGCACGCGCGAAAGAACAATGCTTCACGTGGCTTGTCCAGAGGTAAACAATCATGACGGCCAGTGAAGGCCCGTCGCTCCTAAAGCTTTCAGTTTCTAAGCAGTTCGTCCAGAGGTAAACAATCATGACGACTAGCGAACACTAGTCGCTCCCGGTTTCGTCTTCGCCAGCATTACAGGAGCGATTATGAAGTTCCAGTGGTTGACAGCTGGACTCATCACCCACAGTGTGTTTGAGTTTAGCATGAAAAGGGTGTGTTATTCGGCCACGGCCTGTTCTTTGGTTCGTGTCCTCAGGCTGTTTAAACTGTTCTCTGGCACTGCAGCCTCGGGCTTCTCCAGTCGAGCTCGGCCGCTTCGTTCGAAACCTCTTCAAACTCAAAGCAGCTGCGATGAGTCTCCTCAATTTTTGGTACATAACCATCAGCCTAAATGTTTATGATACCCAGCAGCATGAAATTACAACGAATGTCGAGTTGAAATGACGTAAAAGTCACATGAATTCCGATCTGGCTGTTCACACTGAGTCGCACTGCCGCCGATTGGATACGGATCAGATTTCCGTACCACATATGAAAGCGTCTCAAATCAGAATTGAAAATGTCAGATTCAATGCGATTTTTGCTGTTTACACTGACACACAGATAACTCATCTGCGTCACATTTGAGGAAAAAGACTGGATTTTTTTTGGATTACCTGCTATGTAAACGTAGCCTTAGTGTCTTAATCTCTGCCAAGGATTTAGCAACATACAAGTTCACACATAGTGAAAAATAAAAGGGGCGGGACCTTCTCCTCATCATTATCATCCTTAACCGCTTAGTCCAGATAAGGTCGCGGGGGACCTTCTCATGTATTGACATTTTTATCTCTTCCTCTGCCTCCCTCATTAAGCCAATGCCTGCCTGCCACACACAAAGCTGTCAAATGAATCACAGCACATATGGTTTTTGAACACGTTGTCTAGACTTGTGACATCAACTTATAATAGCTTAATGAATTTTAAAATGGATATGAGTCATTTTGCTGCCTAACTATGGCTAGTTTCGGAGCAGCTCTGCAGCGCCACCCACGGCATTGGCTACAGTGCTTTGCCCAAGGGAAAAACCAGGTATAACCAGTCAGGCCTAGGATTTGAAAATCTTGTACATCTTTACGGTTGTTGGCTCACCTTGCCTACCACTAGCTAGCTACCAGCTACCAGCTCTATATTAACTTTTAAAATGTTTCAGTCTCATTTTTTTCTTGCTGTTTTATGGGACAGTGGAGTCTGGAGCTTTCTGATGGGATGGTTTGATTACAATTGTTGATGTTGGAAAGTTGCAGATGTTTGTGGAGGAGCCTACTAAAGACAATGTTATAGAATGATAACAGCTGATGATAATGAAAATCCTCAGACTTCAAATGTTACAGACAATGATATTTAAAATGAGAATAGTACAGAAAGCAGGATATAATACTGGAAAGCACCCATTCTTTATTTTGATTCTGTGTAGTCTCAATTCCCACTATCTTGAATTTATCAGTGTTGTCTGGGTATAGACTAAACCTAATTAATATTGATATAAAAAATAATCACACTAATTGCAAACAATAATGCCAGTGGGAAAAAAAGCCTTTTCTGAAGAAAAAATACAAATGTCCTGTTAGAAACAACACAACTGTATTTTTATGCATTTATTATTGCAATTATAATACAGTTTAATATAGCATAGTAGCAGAAAAACGTTAAAAACGTATTGTGATGCACTTAAAATTAGCAAGTAACAATTATGAGAAGCACCTGTAATGTTGCAATCTGTTAATCACTACGCAAAAGTGTCAAGTTACAAGTGATTTGTTTTGAATTCACTAAATTCTCTCATTTCACTTGAATTCTCTCATCTGGAGAACTTAGAGTGATGAATCATCTGATCAAGATCAATTGCACAAACCCCTTTCATCCTTTTGTAAAGGACTCTCATTCTTGGGTCCTTTACAACAACCACAGAAGAACAACCTCTCTATCCATCCATTATTGTATAGTCTCTTACTGTTTTAAAAAATTCACACTTTTGATTCCACATCCATGAGTCACCATCATCTTGGGATGAGGACGAAGAGTCCTGTCCTCCTCTTTTGTCTTTTCCTTGCACTCCTCCACTCTCGGGGCCCAGGTCTCATGACTCATTCAGACTGGACCCGCCAGCTCAGCAGGGCACTTTCCAACAGCTCTTGTGACTTGTGGAAACAAATCACTGTCACCTGCTATTGCGTCTTTGCAATGACCCATTTCTTCAACAAGAAATTATAAAGGAAAGAATGAGGACGGGAGTTCAGGAGTGAGAAGGTGGTTAGAGAGAGGGAACAACTGTTTCCAGCAGCTGCTTCACATCGTTACCAAAAGCTGAAGACGCTGAGGACATACTTGGCGGGCAGGGGGGTGGGGGATGGGAGTGGGTGGTGGCCAGGGGATGGGGGTTGGGTTGCATGGAAGGGGTGGGGGATGGGAAGTCAGAACATTACACACACACACACACACACACACACACACACACACACACACACACACACATCCCAAGATGCATCATGCATCAAAGGCAGAGAAATAAGAGGCCTAACTGCTCCACAAAGAAGGCCATATCACAGCTTCTCTATAAGAGGAAAAACCAAGCTTAAAGAATGACCTCATCCCTGTGAAAAAAACCAACTAACTGCTATTTCACTCTCTCCTCTCAGCACTATGTGACAACATGTATCAATAACACATTCCTTGATTCTGAGGCAGGGTGATTTCCGAACAACTCCTACCAGTCGTGTCTCATCAGTAGAGAAATGTCAAGTCACTTTCTCTGGTTAGTTGCAAAGGCTCCCTTTTCTCATTTTAAACAGATTTGTGCCTGAAAAAGGTGCTTATTGATAATAGGCTAGGCATCAAAACAAAAAACAAATAACTTTATGTAAACTACACAACTGCAAACATGATTCACAGTAAGGGCTGAACAACTCCGCATTAAAGAGTTTTAAAATAGCATAACAGGGAAAATTCAGCATGAACGACATGTTACACGTTATTGTATTTAAGAACCATGATCGGTCACATCGCTACACACAGAGGGCAGTATAAAGTCTGTGCCTTATGCTTTGGTCGGAGGGTCTAATTCAGTGGTCAACAACCCAGTTCCAGGAGATCTACAGTCCTTTAGTGTCCTTTCGCAATAACCACTTTTCAACGAGAAACCCAAGGGAAGAACAAGTGGGGATCTGACAGCAATTCACAACTCTCCCAGCTAATTTACTTCTACATATGTCCTTGATTGGCTAGTTCAGATGCATGAGTGTTATGTGAGGGTAGGGGCAGCATGTTAGGTGCAGATTGTATCCAAGATCTGCAGGAAAGTAGATCTCCAAGAAGAGGGCTGGTGACCACTGTTCTAATTTGTTTAGACCAGTGAATACATACTGCAGCTGCCTAGAGGCTAAAAGTGATGTGCTATATCACTTAGAAAGAGAGCACTTAAGCATCAATCTCTAGATCATTTTACACTACTCGCACACATTTATTTAAATAAAACCTTCAACCTTCACATGTATGAGTCATACAATATGACTAGGCTAGTAGTGTTAGTTGAATGTTGGACTGTTACGCAGATTGACTGCCTTTGTCAATGTAAATTTCAAGCCACATGTCACCTTATATGGCTTTCTGTGGTCTGGTTCTGAATTTAATTTAATGCAGTGTAGAGATGATGAACTTTTAGAGAGCAAACAGTGCAATGTTCAATTATTGAGAATTTTGGCCATGGCACCTAGATTTAAAAAAATGTTTTGCTGTGGATCATCCACCTTATGTACATGATGTGCAGCAGCCTTATATGGAAGAGTCCTATATGGAACTTCCAAAAAATTAATTGAAATTAGGTATGCATAATACTCCCCCGTGGGGAGGCGGAGTTGAGCGTCCATGTCGGCTGGCAACTCCAGCGCAGGCAGGCTGCTAACATGCTGATCATAGCGGCACTGATGCAAGCTTCAGTAACAACATAATGTTTGGTTTAGCACAGTTTGGTAATGTGCTCCTCCACACATTTCTCTTCTTTCATGTTTGGTTTGAGAACTGAGTAACAATTCACTCTTTGAACGACACTCTTGCGAAACTGGGATTTTTCAAATTTACGAATGTTATGGAATACTGTACACTTTTTCAGAGGTGTCCCGGGCACAGTTACAGTTGCTAGGCTATGAAGGACCAACTGGAAGAACTAATTTGCTATAGCACCACCCTGAGGCAGGTTCTAGTTAAATATTTAAGAACATCAAAGACATAAGCCCGCTGATTATGGGCGAAGCAGCTAAACAATGACCGTTCAATGAATTTGTATTTGAGTCTCTATTTTACCCTAACAGACAGTTTCACGATTTGAGACCTTCAGGGGGTTCAAAAGGTTGATGAGGGAGTCCCAGACCTCACATTAGCCCTCAAGACCTCCTTTATTTCACTCCATGGGTACAATGCTAAAACAATACCCAGTGACATTCTGGAGCCTGATAGCAGTTGGCAAAAATGATCCCAATAATGCTTCCTGGAGCACCTTGGTGGAATGAGCCAGCGGCTGAAGGTGCTGGCTTTCCTGCAGTTCTCCTACAGACCCACCTTAGTCTGTTCTAGATCAGGGGACTGAGACTGCCCTAGCCTGCTCCAGTCTTTTCTGTCCAGTGCATCTGTATTATCAGTACAGTCTTTTATTCATGTATACCCATAGGACTGCATTAAGCACTTCATATATTCCACATGGATTGTGAGCAGTTTCACAGGTCCCCTAACATCAAAGATTCCACTTTAGACTGTGGTCACATTCTTCAATCTGTAATAAACATAATCCTTAGACTCAGCAAGCTGCTTTGAAGCTTCTTCAAAGTTAAGTTAGATTTATTGTTTATCATCAAGCAAATCTACACATATGTGGTATGAGTATGCACCCGAACAACTCTTTTTCAATAACATTTTCAAGGCTACTTGTTATTGTAATTACTACTTGTTACTGTAATTGTTATTACAATACTTGCTGTTAGCTTGACCTCTAACACGCTTTATGTGTATGAATGAGTAAATGAAAGAATTTCATAAATAAAACAGATCTTTACATTCCTTAGGTTAAAGGGGAATTTGACACTACACTGGGCAGCAAGGACTGTATAACTGAATTCCCAGATGTTCGCACAGAAGAGTAACAAGCCATTCCAATGCTCTAAACTCTCTCTCTCTCTCGCTCTCTCTCTCATACAATGAGCTCAGACTAAAAGTTATTTTCATAGAACACTATTCAGTCCAGCAATATGGCCAAAGAAATAACCCAGTCAGTGCAAAGGGTCACATGCTAATAGATATTGATGACTCTGTTTTGCATTTCCAGTATCATAATGTCAAAATTTCTAAATGCGATCACGTTGACCCACAAGGAAGAGATATGATGACAGCTGAGCTCAAATGCAAACATTAAGCAACCATCTACAAAAGATGCTTGACAGGAGTTTATGGCCTTTGCTCATAGACACTGTTAAGATGGAGAATAAGCAAGCTGGAGGTTTTCAGAGTAACATGCCAAGTGTCTACATCACACTAAGCAGGGTGTTATTGCTACCAGAGGACCATATTTTTGTAATTTCATCGAAAACAACAACTAATAGGGCATTTGCAATTCTCATCTTCCCCCAGCCCTTAGTAGCAATCATTTCTCAATATTTCTTAGTTTAAAAAAAGTGGAAACATTCAGGAGCAGGATATCACAAATCCAGTTTATGAAACTACCACATCTGATGACAGAAGTCATATGCACCAAAAACATTTTGTAATTTCCAGTGGCCTTTACCACCTTTATAGTTTGATATTGTCCTCTAGTATACTTGACTCAGTACCCTATAGGCTATTACATAGGCTATTACCAGAGATGAATTATATTTACTAAATATCACACAGTTGTCACTCAGTCTGGGCCATGTCCTTATATTTTTGAAGTTAGCTGTTTTCAAGTCATTCTTTAAAAATCCCACTTTGGTCCTTCTGATTATGTATTAAATGGTGGTTGACCTGCTTTCTCTCTAAGTAGGCCCCAACTAGTTCAAAACATTTAAAGAATATGAACATAAGCTCAAAATAGTTTAATTCTTTTTTTAAATACATTTTTTAACCCAATTTTGTTGTGTGCTTCTGTCTTTGGATAACTCAACATGCATGGAGGAAAATTCCAACTGCCAATTCTGCTAACAGATGACCATGCTGGCTAACATCATGGTAAGTGATGGGGGAGAGGGAGAGTCATCATTCCATCCAGAGACAAGGACAAGTATACTCGCTTAGACTCCTGCCAGTGCTGAGGATCAATTTTATGGACGAGAAGAGTTTTTGGGAAAAAGGATTATAGGTCATCTCCACTTCCACTCAATGGCACAACAATCAACTCATGGACTTTTGCTGAATTCACAACCCTATTTAAGGGAAACATGTTATTTCTATGATGTTGTTTAGAAACAGGATGCTGGCAAGCAGATTTTGTTAAAGTTTATCTTACAATGATGCACTCCATGCTTCTAAGCTCCAAAGTATAATAGCCTGTTGACAATTTTTATCAATACAAGACTCAGAAGAAACCCAACTGCTCACAAGATACTTATTTGAAACATGCATCATTTGCAATGTTCCCAAAGGGCAATATGATGAAAAAAGGAAAAGTTCTCGAAAGTATTTTTGAATACAGATGAGTTAGGACTAAAAGAAGCACATTTATTTTATGAGCCATTACAACACTAGCTGTTAGGGGTATTCATGTATTCATCCCAATGACCCGGTATGTGCAAAAATTAAGGAGGAACCAATTTCACAAGCACTAGGTCCACCTGAAACCCTAAAGCTGTAAGCAATTAGCAAGTTAAAACCATAAAAAGGTATTTTAAAAGTGAGTGAAAGTTGAGAAAGGCAGGTATCAAGGTAAATACAAAGCGGGGGGCGATTAAAGAAAAAAAGCATTCAGGCATTCAGCACAAACCCTTTAAATTTTTTTGCTTTCCCTGCCCCTTACTACAAAATCACAGCTGAAGTTGAATCAATACTGTACACATTAGTGAACATTAGTAGTGTTCCCCTTTGAAAGCAAATGACCCACACTACAGGCTATGCCAACAAAAGTTTTCTCCAGAGGAACTATATGATGCTATGTGGAACAAACTGTAACTGGCACTACTGTCTTTACAAAATTACTGAAAAGCAAACTAGCCTTTGACACTGAGTTATTTTGTTGCTTATATCTGCTGTGCCAAACTCATACTGTACTAAACCGTCGCATGAACCAAACCAAGATGTCAGTGTACAGTTACACCCTTGCTAACTGTAGTAACTTTTGATAATGCTTGTAAGATCGGTCATTACTGTATCAATCTCAAATCTGAATATTATATTCAACTTCTTTCAAGCTTGACATGGATTGGATTAGCTCTTCTAAAAAGTATTCTAAAAAGAAAGGGTTATATCTTTATCGCTTAGGACCTATTGCAAAATGACAGGTCACTTCTAGTCTTCCTAACTTCAGAGAAGTTTAAGCTACAGACATGATCTACATATCAGGATGTCATTGTCAAAAGCAGTGAGTAATGGGCCCTTTTCACAAGATTACTTCCGGTTTAAGCATGATCAGGGTAAAACTCTTAAAAAAAAAAAAAAAAAATTTTTAAACTTCATTGTACAAAGAACGTGCATACATACAAAAACGCACAATTTAAAAGAGTGCTGAAAGTAAAGGAAAAGAAAAAGAATGGCTGCAACCAAAGAAGAAAATTAATAAATACAATACAGAAGAAAGGAAAAAAGAAAAACATAACAGAGAGCTAGGGTTTAGATTCTAAATCATAATCTTCAATTGAAGGACAGACTTGGTGGGAGTACTTATTAAGCATCAGTCTAAGAGCTTTGCAATACAAAACTTCCTCTCCATATAACTAGGGCAGAAGCAATGACCATGTTTTAGTAGTGAACTATAATGCTGAATCGTTGAGCTACAAAAGTTATATTTTAGTTTTCCTGCACTGTTGACAAACAACGAGAATAAGAAGTGGATGGAAGCCCTGATTTAACTTTAAACAGGGTTAAAATGCTGTATGTGTGGGTTAGCCTTGTATTTACTGCAGTCTGCTGCAGCTGTTCACATCAAGCAGTCTCTGTGTCTTTATACAACATGCCAGCGATTTCTCTCATATTCTGTTTTCAAAAGAAAGAACTTGTAACGTTATGTGTAGTATGAATTTGATAGGCTTTATATTAAGCTAGCTATAGTCGCGTTTTTGATTGAGCAGTGAAATGTGGATGCTCCCCGAAGTACTGCTTCAGAAACTGCCATGAAACTGTAAGAATAATGCTGTTTGGCAGATCGCTAATCATCAGATGCATCAGATCACTCTGCAGAGTCTGCTCATACAATCCAGAGTGATTTAATCCACCTGGGACCACCCGTCAGCCAGAAATCCAGCTCCCAAATCACCCAAACCCCACTCGCTACTGTCATACCCCATCTCTGCTTTTAGCCTTCATATCATAAACAAAGGGTTAAAAATAGCGACATGATTCACACACGAGAACAGAGAAACCTATCAGAGTGAGAAAAACCAGCTCTAACATCACACAACCCAGGAAGAGAGCTCACAACACAACCTGCATCGCTGCAAAAGCTGCTATTAGTTCTATGCTTTAGCCTTCAGTTGGCAACAAAACGGTTGAAAACAGCGAGGCCAATGACGCATCATGTTGACCATCACGTTGACTTACACCGTGTGTCCAGAGTGACTCTGTTGAGATGTCAGCCATGATCCAGTCAGTAATCAAGTTCAGAAACCACCGTTCAGATCCTGTGTTTACCCCCATTTCAAATGTCCAGTTAAATCACCATAAATAACAGAGCAACATGTTCTGTATAAAAGTTTCCATCGTGTCTCAAACAGTCCTAAGACTGACTCAGACTCTGAGCTTAGTGCTGATGATCAGAAATTTACGATTTAAAAAACGACTCAAATGCAGTCACACTGAGCTTGATTAGTTGTGCCATGTGTACATGCTGCTGAGGTGAGATGAAGGAATGGGGCTGTGGAAATAGGCAAAAAATGGCCCATTCAACACAATGAGAGCACTTTCCCTCAAAATTACACAGACAGGCCCTCAACACATTTTAATAGATAAATTACAATAAATATGACAAATATGACTATACAATGAATAATATTTAGCGCAGTCTTTCAGTTTACAGTTTTGAATATTAAAAATATTTTAGTACTCAGCATGAATCCAAGAGGACATAAAATAAATGTAAAAACTTGTCTGCCTTATGCTAATTGTTTATTTTTTACTTAATAGCCAACAGAAGGAATCAAAACTATTGCACGTTCAGCTCACAGACACTCTAGACTAACAATTTCTGAAAAGGTATGAGGTACCACTTCTTTTCAATATCTCTATATGCAAAAAAACAAACAAACAAACAAACAAAAAAAACACAAACAAAAAATTACTAGGTAAATTTTTGATCAAAAATGACCCAAAATCATAAAGATAGAAAATTTCTGTTAGCATTTACATGTCAAACAATGGTATATCTATCTCTAGCGCAGGGTCTCCTGAAAATAACAACATATGGCATGTGTGTCTCATGTGAATACTTTATAATTGTAATTGAACCCAAAAAAAAAAAAAATCCCAAAATTTTAGGGGGTGGATTTTAGCTAAACGTTGCCTTAGGGCAGTACCTGCTGATGTCTAACACAAGCTCCTCTGTGCAGGCTTTAATCCTGTTCTGGGCCTCCATATGTGTCATAGTCTCTGTGCTGTCCCCATTGATGGCCAAGATGGTGTCTCCTGGACACAGGTCCCCCAAAGCAGCCTTACTCCCAGGCGTTATCTGACAAACAACAAGAGAAGGTTAGAGGGTAGTGCCACACCCAAGCCAAATACAGCCGTGCCTGGAACCAAGAGTATGGCACTCAACAAACCATTTACTCAGATCTGAGGCTATGCAAGACGGAGATGAATAATCAGTGGCAGTGGGATAATTGATGACTTTCAACAGGCCTTTGACTTAGACATAAGTTAACTAAAGTGACACATTTGTGAAATGTTGTAATTATGTAATGCTGTGGACACCAGCAAATGATGTTGTTTCTAAACTTAGAGAGGGATATTCTCTCTGCAGAAACAGGTCTTGGCCATGACAGATGTCTTGTTATTGAAAGTTATAGCACATTTAAATGTACATTTAATACTTTCTAGGAACTGAAGGAGATAAACAGCAGCTTAGTGTTGCTTTTTGTGCTGGAACAGAAAATAGTGTGTTTTTCTCCCAATGTATACAGCAATATGTTTGAAATCAGGACAGGTTTTAGAAATCTAGGATTCGTTCATGAAATTAATTTGATATCTGGATTTTGACTGTAGCCTTCATTTATTGATAATATTTGAGTATGGTGGTACCTTAGTTACAGCCTATTTACATAACATATTAGCTACAGCAGTGATTGTATCAGATCCCTCATGCTGTCACAACTACATGGCTGTAAAAGACTGGACTGATAAAGCACTGGCTTTTTTCTGAAAGCCTCCACTACTCATGTCCACCAGTTTTTCAAGTGTTTTATGAAGTTTCAAGTGTTTCTTTGAATTTGCAATGAATATTGTTCATGGGCAGTGAAATTGGTTGTTAACATTTTGACGCAGCATGACATAAATAGATTTCTGCTGACTCCACAGCTGTGAACAACTTTGGGTATTAATCATAATGGTGACTTTAAACCTGAAATATGGTGCTTATGAAGAAAACATGTTTTATCACACGGGAAAATGCATATATTACAATCAAATATTACACTACTTTCAAACTCCAGGTTTAACCGGCTATTCCACTTGATAGAAAATAAATAATTTCAAAGATTGAACTTGTAAATGGGCGAAGGACCAGACAGAGCGGTTCAATTTTGTGTATTAGTAAGTGACCGTGTTCTCCTAAAAATATTAGTTAAGGGGCCTGTTTTACATAAGGACACACTGTGGCTTTTGTCCCATTTAATGTCAGCATGGTAAACTGATGCATGTGTTATGTCAAGCATGGCCCACCTTTGAGCAGGGCACTTCATATGACACATTCAATACATTACACCCACTAACAGCCTTTAATGACATACATACTGTACACAATCACCCCCCTAAAAATTGAATAAAGTAAAGTTTTTCTGGTAGCAAACAAAAACTGTTGTTTACAGTTCAGTCTAAATAGAAGGTTCACACTTAGAGTAACATTTGCATTTAAATAAACACAGTGAATGAAATAATGAATATAAATGTCTTTCACAAGCATTCATAATGCATTATAAAGCATAACAAAGAGTTGTTGTGATGTTGTTGCAGTTATTAAACTTCCATCCACTAGATCAACCTCTTATGTATAGGCTATGAACTAATCTTATCTCTGCACTATGCATATGCAGATGTTTTAGCATACATAAGTGCATACTATAATTAGGTCTCCTGAACCAAGCTTTGCTCATAGTGATCCAAATAAATTTATTTTTAATTCACCACAATTTATTTGTCATCACTTCAACTTGTCATATGCAAACATGATGGGGTTTAATAGTATTTGGAGATTGCTCTATACAAGCTGAACTTAGCACACTACAGAATTCAATGCAGATCAACAGACAACAGTCTTTTATACTGGCCCTTGTGTTTTTGTTTGGAAGCCTGAAACCATAGCAATGGTGGAGGGAGGAGGGGGAATGTTTCCAAGTTACAATGACATAATACTATAAATGGACTTCAATCTGAAGCAATTCTTGTAAATCCAAAAACTGAATCACTTTAAATTGTTAACTTCACTGAGCTCTATCTTTGACACAGGTAGCTAAAACAAAATTAATAATTATCTTTGTACTTTGCACTCAGATATCACAAATCCACTGTTAAAACACTTGGCTTGTGCTTAGATATTATTTACAAAAGGCAATGACTGGAAACATTGTTTTCTTAAGTATATCTGGCGGAACATAATCAACAAAGAAACTACTTGGTGAAAAGACAGCCACTAAATCTCATTATTCACAAAGTCACATGGCTTGTTTGGAATGTGGCTGTGTCAAATGTGCAGAGCATAAAGGGTCAAAGGACAATAGACTGAGTGCTAGTGTTAGCACATGCCATTACAGCGCAAGAAGAGGGGAAAACCTCACATGCAATAAATTGCCCTTCTGAACTCCTCAAGGGAAGCTGAATGGAAAGCAGGTGGGGATGGGAGCATTTAGGAAGCTGCAGTTGTATACAAAACTTTGAGCACCCCTGGCCACATTACATATCTTTTTTTATCCTCTACAGGAAACTAGTTAAAAAACTATATATATCCGTGTGTGCATGTGTGTAATATATATATATATATATATATATATATATATATATATATATGTGTGTGTGTGTGTGTGTGTAATATATATATATATATAGTACTCAAAGCATGTAAAATGCTGTTTGGGCTAGCCCTAATTAGTATCTATTTAAATGGTGGGTTTACTGTCATGGCTACTTACTGACATAATAACTCTACATAGGAGACAGTGGTTAATAATTAAATTACTTAAAACAATGCAAATCTGTATTATTTTGTCCGTAATATAGGCAACCAAAATTGTATTATTTGTATTATTATCTTTTATTAATGTTATTGCTTGCTGTTTTGAAAATAATTACAGAAAATGCTAACTTCCTATTTGACACTGCCAGCCCCAGGAAGCCCACTATTCCTAATTTCTATATTTTTCAACAGATTTGAATGGAAGCTTAATGTCTATAAACACAGGGTTGCAGCAGGTGAAAATAAATTACAGATACTACATCTATCTCAATTAATGCTTTAGAACATAACATAATCCTTTGAAATATTTAATTGTTCTTTTAATAGTTGTTTTTACTGTAGCTAAATAATTTAATAATTGTTTAACATTTTCCATACACCTCATAAACATTGCTGGCTACAATTCAGCATGACTATACTTCACATAGTTACATTTTTCAGTGACAGACCTAAATGATTCAACTTGTGCTGTAACACACATTTAGGCTTTTGTAAAATAACTGAGCCTAAATGGTACCAGGGCCATTTAAGCTAAGTGCCAAATTTTCATAGATTCTATTCTTTCATTCTTTTTTTTTGTGAAAAAATTTGCAACATCCATATTAAAATATGTTTACTTACATTAAATTGACTAATTTGGGGCTTTCCCCCTTATATACCACATCATTCAGTCAGTTGGAATACCATTTTAGTCCTTAAGTTGCCTATTTTGGGCTGCCCATCATTTTGGGACAGTATTATGTATATAAACTTACATTCTGCATGATCTGAAACTGAAAGGACATCGACTGTGCTTCAGAGCCCCATGAGTATAAAACTCTAATGACTGCAAGCACTGAAAAAGTACAGAAACAGAACTCAAAACTTGGTGAAGGACATGTCTTTCAAGGACATAAATGATTTATCTACAACGGTCATGATAGTTTCATCAGTATCATGTTGATTTTACACCTCAGGCCTCAACATGAAGCTGATGTGTGACATTAATATGTTATAACTCCTGTGAAATTCAACCCACCACTGGACTGGAGCAGTGGAGCACTTCTCTGGAGTGACGAATCACGTTTCTCCATCTGGCAATCTGATGGATGACTCTGGGCTTGGTGGTTGCCAGGAGAACAGTACTTGTCTGACTGCATTGTGCCAAGTGTAAAGTTTGGTGGAGAGGGGGATTACGGCATGGGGTTGTTTTTCAGGAGTTGGGCGCGGCCACTTAGTACCAATGAAAGGAACCCTTAATGCTTCAGCAGACCAAGAGCTTTCAGACAAGTTCATGCTCCCAACTTTGTGGGAACAGTTTGGGGACGGCCCCTTCCTGTTCCAACCTGAGCGCACAAAGCAAGGTCCATAAAGACATGGATGAGCGAGTTTGGTGTGTAAGAACTTGACTGGCCTGCACAGAGTTCTGAACTCAACCTGATAGGACACCTTTGGGATGCATTAGAGTGGAGACTGTGAGCCAGGCCTTCTCGTCCAACATCAGTGTCTGACCTCACAAATGTGCTTCTGGAAGAATGGTCAAAAATTCCCATAAACACACTCCTTCCCAGAAGAGTTGAAGCTGTTATAGCTGCAAAGGTTGGGTTGACATCATATTAAACCCTATGGATTAAGAATGAGATCTCACTCAATTTTATATGCATGTGAAGGTAGGTGAGCGAATACTTTTGTTAATGTAATGCATACATGTATAGACCTCATATTCTATAATCAGTATATTCATACAATTCAGCAGGAGAGCCAAAACTGCATGAAATCTGGAATTTTTACAGCCTTACATGTTCACTGCTTTATTCCCTTTCCCTGCAAAAAGGTTATCTGAGTCTCCATAATGGAGCCAAGCACCTTTCAACAGCTTTGATGAACCAAGAATGTTTTGGGCTTCTGTACAGCACACTGCTCATCAAAGAAGGCCAGATTTAGTATGTCAACTGTACAAGAGATCACAGTATGACTGAACAACTCAGTGTTTAAGCAACAGTAAATTAAGTATCAAAATGAAGTATTACGAAAAACATTGTTATTAATATGTTACTGGATAATGCAACAGCAAAATAAACAGTATTTAAAATTCTGGTGTAAACTTCTCAGTTGAACCATAAAAGTTCTAAAAACTAAACAATTCTGAGGAATGTATGAATAATATATAACCCCAATTGCTAAACAGTTGGAACACTGTGTAAAGTGTAAAAAAATGTAAATAAAAACTGAATGCAATGATTTGCTAATCTCATAGACCCATATTTTATTCACAGTAGAACATAGGACACATATCAGATGTTTAAAGTGAGACATTTTACCATTTCATGAAAAATATGAACTCATTTAGAACTTGATGGCAGCAACACCTCAAAAATGTTGTGACAGGGGGAACAAAAGGCTGTAAAAGTAAGTGGTACTAATAAAAAAACAACTAACTCAAATGACTGGGTATAAAAAGCATTTTGGAGAAAAATACACAGTTCAAAAGCCAGCATCCATGATGGTATGAGGGAGTATAAATGCACATGGCATAGATGTCCAGCACGTCTGTGAAGGTTCCATTAATGCTGAACAAAATATACAGCTTTTGGAAACATATACTTCCATCCAGACAGCATCTCTTTCAGGGAAGGCCTTGCATATTTCAGCAAGACAATGCTAAACCACATACTGCGTCCACCACTACAGCATGGCTTCGCAGAAGAAGAGTCTGGGTGCTGAACTGGCCTGCCTGCAGTCCAGACCTTTCACCAATAGAAAACGTTTGGCACATCATGAAACAAAAAAATCCATCAAAGAAGAGCCAGGACTGTTGAGCAGCTCGAATCCTACATCAGTCAAGAATGGGACAACATTCCTCTCCCAAAACTGCAGCAACTGGTCTCCTCACTTCCCAGATGTTTACAGACAGTTGTTAAAAGAAGAGGGGATGCTTACACAATGGTAAACATGACCCTGTCCCAAATGGAGTGGCTTCCATCATTTTCTAAAAGGCTTCATGTTTTTCATGAAACGATCACATCAACATCTGATGTGTTCTACTGTGAATAACATATGGGTTTATAAGATTTGCAAATTACTGCAGTTTTTTTTTTACATTTATTTACATTTTACACAGCATCCCAACTTTTTTGGAACTGGGGTTGTGTGTGTGTGTATGTGTGTGTGTGTGTGTGTGTGTATATATTCATTCCACCACTGCAGTGGACGGTGGCAAAATTTGGGAAAGTTAAACTCTTGACAGATTGTTTACTTATATTATTTACTGTTCATATGTGCAATAACAACAATTGTGTGTGTAATAACTCAAGAGGGACACTAACTTAATTTAAATAATTTAAATAATTGTAATTGCTCTATACCTGATGTTTCATATTACTATCAAAATCACCGCCACCTTATAATATTCTTGAGTACTTAAATCTGGTGTACATACTGTAAATTCTCTATATTGTCTTAAATTATTACTAAAGTGTTTATTTTTACATAAATGGCTGCAACTGTAACAACTGCAATTTCCCCCTGGGATCAATAAAGGAATCTGAATCTGAATCTGAATTGAATGTGTATCAGACACACGTGGCTGATATATGATTTGTTTAATAAAGACACTATTGGTGCCGATTCGACCCAGAGCATTGGATCCGTGCATCCTTAAACTCTACTCATTTCCTTTTCAGTTCCTTCCCATTATACTGAATACCTCCCCTAATCTGTCAACATCAGTCAGACTTTTGCCAACTGCAGTTAACATGTTCATGTTTATTCTGAGGAGTTTTGTTGGACATTTCACTTAATGGAGGAAGTAGTGCTTAGAGACTTTAGCTGGCTGAGAGGCATGTCAAAAATGATTTTGGAAATGATTATTTGGGAGGTCAGGCCTTAGATTTTCTCTCTCAATTGTTTAACTGTTAACTGTTTAGCCAAAACTATCACACAAGCTGGCTATCAAATGTATTAAATAATACATTCTCATGAAATAGGCCTATTGTATGAAGACATGATTGACTTCAGTAATCGAACTGCCTGTGGTGACAGACTTTGTGTCCATGCTAAGCTATGTATCCATGTGATCGAATGCTTCAGGAATACCGGGGATGTATCTTTTCAGCAGGACAAAGACAATGTAAATAATGCAACATAACTACTTCAGGAACCTGCAGAAGTGATTGAAGATACTTGAACGATTCTGAAAATCGGCAGGAGGCAGTAGGAGACGCCACAAAATCTTAAACATTCAGCGCCAAAACAAAAATAAAATAAATAAACAAATAAAAAACAAACAAATGATAGCACTCAAAGCAAAGTTGCCACATGGGTTAGAATAACTGTCTAGCAGTGGCTGAACAGTGTAATTTGTTTCACAAAGAAGAGTACGAGAAATGATTTACATTTCCTTCAATTAAAGTAACAGAGCTCAGCTCGGTTTGCCATTCACATTAACAACGTGCTGCGGCTCTGCTCTGTGTGCTCTGCCCCAATTTAACACCTGCACTGCACTGTAAGATAATCTTCCTGCAAAACTATAGATGATCTAGGTCAGGGCTGGAATCTTACACAGGTTGGTGGTTTTCCTACTCAAACACATCTTATTCAACTCAGCAACTAGTTGCTAAACTTCAAGAGAGTATTAAGAGCAGGAAAATCACAAAACTGTGCTGGACATCAGCCCTACAGGACCAGTTTGCCGCCCCTGAACTAGACAAACCTCAGAACTAACATAACCCAAATTGATCTATTTTACAGTTATTCCATTCGCAATCCGTTCCTAAAGGCTGCTGGGTTAACAAAGCCCTGCTGAGGAGAAGTGCTTCAAAACGCTTGCAAAACAGTGACTGGCTAATTGTCATGTCAATCTTTTTTTTTTTAATTCCAGGGACCTCGCTGGTGAACTGTATGGCTCACAAATACAAGGCAAAAGCTTTGTTTTAGCTGCCTGAACTTTCGGTGGTCTACAACAGAGCTGCAGTTCATCATCAAATATATCAGCAAATGTGAAGTGATGCGTCGCACAGGGAGTCTGGATGTGTTGCTCTCTATGGGGGACCGCAGACAACAGTTCTGAGAAGGAGTGATGCATGTAATGGCTGGTCAATGTCAGGCACTTGAGCGACACCCTATATTCAACTCACTGCCAAGTCTCGGAAAACCAGTCAGCAGCTGACACAACACCTGGAATTTTTCAGCAGCTCCGCGAGCTCTGTTAAAATACCAGTGGCAACATTTATGGCGTTCCAGACTAGCCTGCCGTCCATCTGGGAATACGTTTATTGGAGCAAACGGCACTGAAAAGCTACGGTTTGATTTTGCTGTAGCAGATGACGGTAGGATAGCTCTTGCAAAAATAGCTCAAAATAAAGCACCTCAAAAGTTAAGACTGTGGGCACCACAGCAAGCAACATTGTCTCCGAAACTGGAATTATTTCGCCAACCACAAATACGCAGAAAATGGTAGGGTTCGCGGAGCTCATGTTTCACACCACATTATTTCATTCACTCGAATCTGGAAGCAGCTTTCCACGACGCACCGTTCAGATATAGATTCTTTGGGGGGAAATACTACTTGCTGCCAAGTGACGTACAAACGTAGATTCTTTTAGTAGCTTTTCAAATAAAGGGGCAGATTTTCACCCTGTGGTGTAACGTTAATCAAATTCTACAGGGAATGTCAGCGAATGTAAATAAAACTCGCTGGTTTATACATGTAGCCAACTATTTAACACTTGGATACAGATGTTAACCGTTTAGTGAGGAAATGAGTGAAAAATATTTCAGACTTACTCTTGAAATCGTCAACGGCGTGCTAAAATCCCGTCCGCCTACAAGCCGAAAACCCCACGGCGAGGGACCGTTCAAAGTGATTGTATGTGGCATAACTAAGAGAAATATCCGACACAGTTGTCCGTTCTGTGAGAATGCAGACTTGCCCAACACGAGCTAATGAAAATATATTAGAAGCTCGCTTGAAAAAGGAACTAGGTTGTCGTTTAGTTCGGGGTTTAAATAAAAAAGCCTTAGCCTGACGCCTGAGGAGGAGTTTGAGTTTTTGCTGCCGCCTCCTCGGTGTCCAGGAGGGCGCGTGCGCGAAGCCAGGACAACCATAAACAGCAGAGAAAGCCTCAGCAAAATAAATGGCCCGCGTAAACAAGTTAGCTAGTTGTTGTTGTTGTTGTTTTTTTTTTGTTTTTTTTTTACCGATTTCAAAATTTCTTCATAATTAAATCATTCATTCATATTAAAGTCATTTACATTGACCATGCTGGAGTAAATTTGTGTGCTAGCTTGTATTATGGGCAATCCAATTTTGACACACTGCCAAGCTCCGCCTTAATTTCTAATGCCCTCCAATGGCTGTGTAGCATTAATATCTGCGTTCACTTATCAGTGCCCTTTATGTTCATAAGTCCCGTGAGCACTCCAAAGTCCTCTTTGGTTTCTGAGGGTTTTTCGAGATGCAACTCTACTGAAACCATTAGAACCATTAGGATTAAAACCTGATGGTTTTACTTTCTAATGGGAATTGGCAATACCATTAGAGACCATCAGTTTCCCGTAGGACACCATTAGACGTTGTTAGGAAACCATCACAGGCACCTAGAATCAGTCCCAGTGACTCTCAGAACAGCTGAGGTCTGGCCACAATTAACTGTCCACAGTTTTTATCTCTGTATGTGACACTAAGCAAACATTATGCAGAGAGACTAACATACAGCACAGCTGCGGTACAAACAACCAAGCATTTTATTGGGAACATCATCTACACTCATTGTTCATTTTATCAGCTCTACTTACCTTATAGGAACACTTGAAATTCTACAAATACAGACTGTAATCCATCTGTTTTGCTGCATTATTTGTTAGCCCCCTTTCACCCTGTTCTTCAGTGGTCAGGACCTTCACAGGACCACCATGGAGCAGGAACTATTTGGGTGGCGCATCATTCTCAGCACCGCAGTGACAGTGAGTGTATTTACATGCACATGCAATAATAAGATAACTGCAGAAAATCAGATTTTGTAAGTAATCCAATCAACACGTTTACATGTACTTGAATAATCAGATAATGGGAAACTTTTTACATGAGTCAGGCAATAATAGGAGGCTGAAGGTAGTTGCTTATTCGCGGTTTCTCTTTTAGCAAATGACGGCAGAACAAAGTGACTGTTCACAAATGCGATGTGCTGCGCAGTTCCCCTATTTTAACAGACTCGGAGAGACTAATGATGGAGACATGCTAATGAAGGAATTATTGTGTGCTGTGTGCTGTGTTTATCTTCCCATTGTGAACATGAAGATTATGACTAGAAAGAAATAACATATTTAATTCTGTAAATATACGATGTTCCTTCAATTCATTTCCAATGTTTTTTTCATTGCAAGTTTAAAGAATGAGACTGAAGAGAACATAAGGGTGAGTTCATGAATTAGATTGAAAGCTAGTCCAAATCTAAATTTAATGTGATCAAATTGGATAGGTTTTTTGTTCTTCTTCAATCACAGATGTACCTGGCAACATGTCACAGTCAGTAAATGTCCATAAAAGGAAATAGACAAGAAGCAAGACATTTCAGAGGAGTGTGTTCCATCCTCTGCCATCTGGAAAGAGGTACCGGAACATCCGAGCCAGAACCACCAGGTTCAAGAACAGTTTCTATCCCCATGCTGTCAAACTGGTCACACCAGCAGCATCGACCTGAGCTTAACAACATTACAGTCTGTTACTGATCAGCCTGATCACCCAGCACACTACACACTGAGCTCCACTAGCTCAGGACTGTATGCTGTGCACTTCATCTCTGGCTAAGCCTTATTTCTAGTATATTTATACTGTTACTGTTTATTACTATTTACACTTTATATACAGATCACTGTTTACATCTTTTTTATCAATAGTACTTCTGCATTTACTGTACTGTACTGCAATTCACCATGCACATTTCTGTCTATATACCTGATAAACTTGAATATCTGACTATGCACTAATTGTCTATATGTCCAATACATCTATAACACTTGCCTATGCACATCTTGTCTATGTTCGACACCTGTACCTACTGACTGTGCACATTTTATCTGTCTTTTACTGTCTTTTGTCTTTGCACTGTTTACTATGCATCTTTTATTACTGCACTGGAAAAGTAGCCTGATAGTGTTTTGTTATACTGTACTACCCTGTATTGTATAATGACAATAAGGTTGAATTGAATTGAATATAGAGAACCAGTCTCCTCCTGTAAGGAAAACCTGGTTTTACCCTGGCCCAAGCTGATTTAATACATTAAAATACCTGGTAATTTGTTTCCTGAGTAATATTCCACACAGGAAAATAAATAGGAAGCTGAAATTCTATATAGGCTTTGTTAGTTTGAATGGCTATGGGGCCAGAAAATGCTAGTATCTTGAGCTACAGTCTATGCAGATTAGTAAAAGAAAAAAACTAGATGGACTTTGATGATTGATGATAATAAGCTAGAGCCAACTCTGTCTTTGGCGATCGTTTCACTTTATTGACTTTTTCTCTTAAAATAGAAACATAACGATACAAGCACACAAGAAATTCTTCCTCCACATCACAGAAAGCATCCTAAACCAATGCTGTTAATAAGAGTAATTTTGTTTTTTCGTATTCCTTTTCTACTCATAAAATATTTACTTTTCTTCCTTTTTTTAAAAAGCCACAAAAGGCTTTAGCACCCATTTAGCACCAAGTTCTTTACTTTTTCAGTTGTTTCAGAGCCATAAACTACAAATGACTCATTTTTACTCATATTCTACAGTTTATCATCTGGCAGACAATTTTTATACAAAGTGAATTACACCAGCATGAAAAAAAAAACGGCCTTTCGATGATATGCATACCATAACAACACAACTTGTAGCATATGCAACCTTTCAAACAATAAACTATGGTACAACTGAAAACCTCCCGGGACTTATATATGTGCACTTATACTATGCGCGACAACTATGTTGTGAAAACACGAAACCAAAGGGTGTTGCTGTTCATTTTTTTTCCTTTGCGTTACTAAACCTCGTTTTCCCCCAGACAAAACGTTGATTTGAGAATATATGACAGCCATCTATCTTCGTCATTACTAACAGTTTGTTACATTAGAATCACATTAAAACTGCAGCAAAAACCGCAAACAGAGCACGGAGTTCGATGATGGTTGTGGTGCCTCGGCTATCAAGTACGTTCTATATTTTTTCTCTTTAGCATGGTGTGGAAATTTTTCAGAAATCAAAATGAAACCGAGGAGAAAATTATCAGCCTGTTTCAAAGAAATCTCATTGCTTTAGATCATGAAGGCCACAGAGACCCTGACTCTGTGTGGGGTAGAATTGCTACTGATGTTTGGAATAACCAGTTACGCATTAGAAATGGCTCTATCAAATGTGGCAGGAGGACAGGCGACGTTTAAAGTCCAGAGCAAAGGCAGCAGTCTGTCTAGTTAAAAATGCTGATTCCAAGGAGAGTATTTCAGGTGAAACTCAACAAGCTACTACAACAATTAAAACAATAAATGACCCGAAAGAGCCATACGCGCAATGTGAGGCCTGCAAAGATTGGTTTCACCCTATATATATATATATGTATATAGGACATCCATGTGATTTCTCCATGGCACTGCCCAGAATGTACTGCCCGAGGACACATATGCGGAGATAAGCAACGTTTATTATGGGCAAATCCAGGGTCACAGTCCAAATGGTCCAGGGTCATAGAGCCAACATGGATTAATTGGGGGACAGACATGAAAGTAACCAGAATCAAACAAGCAGAACAGTACAAACAACAGTACTAAGACCAACACAAAGACCAGCAACCAGACAGGGGAAAACACAGGCTTTAAACACATAAGGGTAAACGAGGGACAGGTGGAGACAATCATGGGTGGAGTCATGAAACGAGGGGGCTGGACTAGGAAACCAAAACAAACGTACATGGGCTAAACCAAAACACACGAACATATGGACAGGACTGGGAGGGGCCAATCGTGACACAGTTAGATAAAAAAGAAGTTGCATTTGCTGAAAGTCAAGATGAGGAAGAGGATGAAGAAAAAATTGTCACTGAACAAGTGAGCTTGAGAAAGACCTTACCAACCTGTCCCTCACTTTTACGGCTGCCCTGTCCAGATCACAGTGGTACACAAAACCAGGAGGAGGGTAGGTTCTGAAGGGTCAATGGACAGACATTATGGCAAGAAAATTTTCAGAGGTCAATAAATTTTGTGTTTTGGCTTTTAAGTATAACCGTGTGAAAGAATGTTTACCCGAAAGAAAAATTGTCCATACTGGCAAGGAAGAGCAGAGTGCAAATTCAGTGGCTGCACTACTTACAAGCTTTTGATAACTGAAAAGCCACAGAAGAACCAAAGTGAAGTAGTTGTAAGGGTAGAGGTAACAGAAAGTATTCAACACTCTCTAGAGGAATTCCATCGGAGACACTGCAAAAATCAGGACAGGGACATGTTAAAAGCGCAACTTTTACCAATTTACACCAATGCATTTGCACACCAAGAAAATAACAAATGCTGATGAAGACAGAATATCTCATGGCAATATGACAGATGAAGATAGGGCAAGGCAAGGGAAAATCCACAAAACAGGCAGAGAGTCAAAAAACCAATGTAGCAAACAAACCAAGTGTAGGTACCAAAAAGGAGAGTCCAAAAACAGGGTCAAGAGAAATAACAGGCAGGAAGTCATACACAAAGATAATAAACACAGGAAAGAATGCTCAGTAAGTCTCCAAAGAAAACAATACTTTGCAAAGATCTGAACTAAAGCTTGGGCTTATATCTATCCAAAACTATCACATGACCATACTACACAGCTGTCAGGAATCAGTATTCAGGTTTGATTTGGATCTCTGGTAGGTCAATGGTGTTGTGTCCTGGGTCTGATGAGTCTTAAAAGACAAAAGAAAATCAGATCAGAAATGAAAGGACTGAAGGACACCAAGATTGACTGAAGATCACTCCCACCAAGAGCCTTTCATTCAAGAAGAAAAATGGCAAAAGAGATTGCCCAGAAAAAGCCAAAATACTTTACTGCTCCACTGTCAAAAACTGCATTTGAGACAAATAAAAATCGCCCTCCTTGTTCAGAGAGAGGTAGATTTGAGAATCAGACAATTCAGTTGACCAATACATGCACTGTGGATAAGCTCTTATATACCATCCACTTGTCGATGAAGAAATTTCCCAAAATTATAGAAGAACTAGAATCTCTAAAGAATAAAGACCACTGGATTGCCATTTCACTAACAGGCAGTGGACAGAGGGGAAGATTTTGTGGCTAACTTTCCAAGATTTCAAGGAAAGAAATACTGGGATTACTTTGGCTCAGAAGAAGATTTCATATCATGCCATCTCGATTACCTCCAGGCAACACACTGGGAGATAACCTGCTCTTCTCAGAGCTGTCCATTGCCATCACTGAGAAGAACGCCAAATCTACTTGAAGTTTCGTAAGAATACTGAATTTTATTCTGTAATTGCTTAATATTTTTACATATAAATCATTCCTAAAAACTAAAACAATTTTTTTGTGTGTACAGTAAAGGCTCTTTTAAAATGCAACTATTGTAACACATAAAAAAGTATGTGGAATTATTAACCATAGTGTAAAATGTGTAAACGTTTCCAATGTTATTGATTAAATTAACATTTAGCATTCTTTATCCATAGATGCAATGATTTCACAGCACTGCAGTGTTCAATTGATTCCTGGGCAGAAGATTCCCAAACAGTATATAGGCGGAAAAAGAGAGATTTTTGTACTATTGCTGCAGTTATGTATTACCGTGATAATTCTAATGCTAACAGTAGCTCTAATATATTTTTTACTGAATTCATAAATGTCATTTATATCACATTAATAATTAATATGTCATTACAAATCTATTAATCTATTGTAGCAACAAGAAGGAGCAGTGTAAGGGTGTGAGAACAACACATTCTAGATGTTTCATTCATGGTGTGCCATGTTTATTGGTAATCACCATGGCAACAACTACATCAGGACCTTTGCCATCTGAGCTTCATCCAATGTCATTGCCATCATCAATTACAGTCCTAGGAGAGAGGTCAGTTTTATTTTATTTTAAAATTAAAATGAAGTTGAGTTCTTTATGATTAGTTTTGGCTCACATTTCCTTTTCAATTTATAAAGTTACCAGCCTGCAGAAATGACGTACTATCTCAGCAATAAGATTCATTTTATTTGCTTTCATCGTCTTCATTAAGACGACGAGTGGCATTTTTTTGATGGCACTGAAGAGCTGCATAGCGAAGTGAAAGCACCACCTTTGGTTGTGCAAAGAACATTCTCCAACGCCATCCAGTTAGGCCAGCCTTTGTGCATTTGAGTAAGCAAACTTTCTTTTTTAAGTAAAGAGCTGTGAATATGAATCTTTGTGAAGCTGTGAAAGTATCATCTAATAATGAAAACATTTCCTCTAGATTTTGTTGATTATTTGGTCATAATTTATTCTCCTTCTCTGGTTGATCTTGCAACCCAGATTCAACTTCGTCACACAATGCCATCAGCGATTCAGAATAATTCAGAATGTAATTTAAATTTACAATGTAAATAAAAATACAGTACATCTCACAGTATGAACTCTCTAATAATAAATTATCTTGACCAATAATTGAATGATGTTTATATTATATCTTACATTATATCTTATTATATATTTTTACGTTATTGAGAGGTTATGACATTTTCAGGTTGATCACATGCATTCATACCAGTATTCTTTTTCATAGCAGTTCCCAAAACATATCACAACTGTCTACATTTATTTCTGTCAAGTAAAACTTGCAGGTAGCTGGAAGTAACTTTAAATAGACTATGTTGTCTGTTTCACCCTGGAGGTCCATCTGGTAGCCACATTAGTACAGTACATAAAATAACTTTCCTAATGTAAAATGCTCTGTATTGTAAAAATTTCAAGGTTATGTAAACTTTTTAGGTAAGAATGTAAGTCAACATTCTTGTCACAGTTGGCTCCTCCCACTACTCCATGTGCCCCTTTATTTTGATCTTCCATGTGCATTTGTTTTGGTTTTCTAGTCCTGCCCCCTCGTTTCAAGACTCCACCCCTGATTGTCTCCACCTGTGTTTGCACCTGTCCCTCATTACCCTTATGTATTTAAACCCTGTGTTTTCCCCTGTCTGGTTACTGGTCTTTTCTTGAATCTCTGTCTGTGTTGTTTTGATGTTTATGCCTGTGTTCATTTTGTCATGTCTGTCTCTCCTGCTCTCCGTATTGGCTATTTGAACCTGGATTTGCCCTTAATAAATTTCGCTTATCTCAGCACGTGCGTCTGTCTCCTTGCTCCATGTTACAATTCTGCACAGCTGTATGCTCAAAATAATTTAGTCAAAAGTTCCTGCTTCTTTGTGAGGTCTACAAAATAGTGTTAAGCTTATTAAAAAAAACTGTGAATGTGGTGACTGTCTTATAAGTTTATGTTGCTTGAATATTTTATTAGATTTTTACTAGGTATGCCCAACGATTTGTGCACAATGCTGGGATAGTGTGACAAAACCAGCCATTAGGGGTGTACTTTGTGTACTTCTGGTGTCGGTCCCAAGCCCGGATAAATGGTGAGGGTTGCGTCAGGAAGGGCATCCGGCGTAAAACTTGTGCCAAAACTATCATGCGGATCACAAATATGATTGCCATACCTCTGGTGCTGTTGACCAGCAGGGTGCCGGTGGAAATTGGACTACTGTAGGTCAAAGACCATCAGAGAGGAGAGGAGGAAGGCGGGTTAGATGGCACCACAGGTTGGTTGTCAGTTAAAGGAGAAAGAGGAATTTTGGAGTAAGATGGATGAAGTGGTAGATGGTGTCCCTAGAGAGGAGAGATTAGTGATTGGTGCAGACTTCAATGGACATGTTGGTAAAGGGAACAGAGGGGATGAAGAGGTGCTGGGTATGTATGGTGTGAAAGACAGAAATGCGGAAGGTCAGATGGTTGTAGATTTTGCAAAGACAATGGAAATGGCTGTGGTGAACATGTATTTTCAGAAGAGGGAAGAACACAGGGTGACATACAAGAGTGGAGGGAGGTGCACACATGTGGATTATATCCTTAGCAGGAGATGCCACCTAAATGAGATTGGAGATTGTAAAGTGGTGCCAGGGGAAAGTGTAGCAAGGCAGCATAGGGTGGTTGTCTGTAGAATGAGATTAGAAACAAAGAAGAGGAAGAGAGTGAAGACAGAGCCAAAGATTAGATGGTGGAAGCTGATGGAGGAGGATGGTTGCAGGCAGTTCTGGGAAAAATTGCAACAGGCCCTTGGGGGCAGTGAGGAACTACCTGAGGACTGGGAAACTACAGCTAAGGTGGTGAGAGAAACTGGCAAGAATGTGTTGGGTGTTTCATCCTTGAAGACAAGGAAAGAAGAAGGCAGCTAAGAAAAAGTGGGATAACCAGAGAGATGAAGAAAGTAGGCAGGAGTACTGTGAGGCTAGTCACATAGCGAAAAGAATGGTGGCAAAGGCAAAGGCTCAGGCCTATGATGAGCTGTATGAGAGGCTGGACAGTAAAGACGGAGTAAAGGACTTGTATCGTTTGGTTAAACAGAGAGATAGAGATGGAAAGGATGTACAGCAGGTTAGGCTGATAAAGGATAGAGAGGGAAATGTACTAGTGAGTGAACAGAGAGTGTTGAATAGATGGAAGGAGTACTTTGAGGAACTAATGAATGAGGAAAATGTGAGAGAGAGGAGGACAATGGGGGGAGAGATAATGCATCAGGAAGGGCAGAGAATTAGTAAGGTGGAAGTGAGGGCAGCTTTAAAAAGGATGAAGAACAGAAAGGCAGTTGGTTCAGATGACACACCTGTGGAGGTATGGAGATGTTTAGGAGAGAAGGCAGTGGACTTTTTAACCAGGTTGTTTAACAAAATCCTGGAGAGTGAGAGGATGCCTGATGAGTAGAGAAGCAGTGTACTGGTCCCCATTTTTAAGAACAAGGGTGATGTGCAGAGCTGCAGTAACTACAGAGGTATAAAGTTGATGAGCCACACCATAAAAGTATGGGAAAGAGTTGTTGAAGCAAGGCTAAGGCGAGAGGTCCAGATCAGTGAGCAGCAGTTTGGTTTCATGCCCAGAAAGAGTACCACAGATGCAATTTTTGCGTTGAGAGTGCTGGTGGAGAAGTACAGAGAAGGTCAGAAGGAGCTACATTATGTCTTTGTGGATCTAGAGAAGGCATATGATAGGGTGCCAAGACAGGAACTGTGGTACTGTATGAGGAAGTCAGGTGTAGCTGAAAAGTATGTTAGGGTGGTGCAGGACATGTATGAAGATAGTGAAACAGTGGTGAGGTGTGCAGTTGGAGTGACAAATGGTTTCTAGGTGAAGGTAGGGTTACATCAGGGATCAGCTTTGAGCCCCTTCTTGTTTGCAATGGTGATGGACAGGTTGACAGAGGAGGTCAGGCTGGAGGCTCCATGGACCATGATGTTTGCAGATGACATTGTAATCTGTGGTGAGAGTAGAGAGCAGGTGGAAGAGAATCTGGAGAGGTGGACGTTTGCACTGGAGAGGAGAGGAATGAAGGTCAGTAGAGATAAGACGGAATACATGTGTGTGAATGAGAGGGAGGCAGGTGGAAAGGTGAAGATGCAAGGAGTAGAGGTCATAAAGGTGGATGACTTCAAATATCTTGGGTCAACCATCCAGAGCAATGGACAGTGTAGAAAAGAGGTGAAGAAGAGGGTGCAGGCAGGATGGAGTGGGTGGAGACAGATGTCAGGGCTGATGTGTGACAGAAGGATAGCAGCAAGAGTGAAAGGGAAGGTTTACAAGACAGTAGTGCGTCCTGCTATGATGTATGGTTTGGAGACTGTGGCTCTGTCTAAAAGACAGGAGGCTGAGCTGAAGGTGGCAGAGATGAAGATGCTGAGATTTTCGTTGGGTGTGACAAGGCTGGACAAGATTAGAAATGAGCAGATCAGAGGGACAGTGAAGGTGGAGCAGTTTGGAGATAAAGCCAGAGAGGCCAGGTTGAGATGGTTTGGACATGTGTTGAGGAGGAATAATGGATATATTGGGCAAAGAATTTTGGAGATGTTTGATATTTTGTACAGGGGGAACTGTTCTCCCTTGTTGATTTCTCTATGACATGGTCTGACATAAATCAGGCCTTTAACATTCCTGTAGAACTTAAGCTTTTTATTAAGCATGTGTGTGCATTATTGCACTACATCATCATTTTGGAGCAGGCTAAAATAAGATTTTCCTTACAGTGAGAAACTGTGTGTGATATGTAATTTCTCTGGCACAATATGAATATCCATCCATCCATCCATCCATCCATCCTCAACCGCTTATCCGGGTCCGGGTCGCGGGGGTAGCAGCCTAAGCAAAGAGGCCCAGGCCTCTCTCTCCCCCACCACCTCCTCCAGCTCCTCCGGAGGGATACCGAGGCGTTCCCAGGACAGTCGAGAGATATAATCCCTCCAACATGTCCTGTGTCTTCCCCGGGGTCTCCTCCCCATCAGACATGTCTGGAACACCTCCCTAGGGAGGCATCCAGAGGCCATCCTTGCCAGATGCCCGAACCACCTCAACTGGCTTCTCTCAACGTGGAGGAGAAGCAGCTCTACTCCGAGCCTCTCCCAAATCACCGATCTTCTCACCCTATTTCTAAGGGAGAGCCCGGCGACCCTGCGGAGAAAGCTTATTTCAGCTGCTTGTATCCATGATCTCATTCTTTTGGTCATTACCCAAAGCTCGTGACCATAGGTGAGAGTTGGAACGTAGATTGACCGGTAAATTGACAGCTTCGCCTTCTGGCTCAGCTCTCTCTTCACCATGACGGACCAGTATAGGGTCCTCATTACTGCAGACGCCGCACCAATCCACCTGTCAACCTCTCGCTCCATTCTTCCTTCACTCATGAACAAAATCCCAAGATATTTAAACTCCTCCACTTGGGGCAAGAATTCACTCCCGACCTGGACAGAGCATTCCACCCTTTTCCGACTGAGGACCATGGTCACAGATTTAGAGGTGCTGATTTTCATCCCAGCCGCTTCACACTCGGCTGCAAACTGGTCCAGAGAAAGCTGGAGTTCCCGGCCTGATGATGCTAACAGGACCACATCACCTGCAACAAGCAGACGTGAAATCCTGAGGCCGCCATACTGGACACCCTCCGCCGTTTGGCTGTTCCAAGAAATTCTGTCCATGAAAGTAATGAACAGAATCGGTGACAATGGACATCCCTGGCGGAGTCCAACCCTGACTGGAAACCAATCCGACTTACTGCCGGCTATACGAACCAAGCTCCTGCTCCATTGGTACAGGGATTGAATGGCCCGTAACAACGAGCCACCCCGTACTCCTGGAGCACTCCCCACAGGATCCCCTGAGGGACGTGGTTGAATGCCTTCTCCAAATCCATGAAACACATGTGGACTGGTTGGGCGAACTCCCACACACCCTCCAGGACCCTGGTGAGGATAAAAAGCTGATCCAGTTTTCCACGACCTGGGCGAAACCCGCATTGTTCCTCTTGTAGCTGAGATTCAACTATTGGTTGGACTCTCTTCTCCAGTACCCCTGCATAGACCTTACCGGGTAGGCTGAGAAGTGTGATCCCCCAGTAGGTGGAACATATCCTCCGGTCCCCTTTCTTAAAAAGTGGGACCACCAACCCAGTCTGCCATTCCAGGGAGACCACCTCAGATGTCCACGCGATGTTGCAGAGGTGTGTCAGTCAAGACAGCCCTACAACATCCAGAGCCCTCAGGAATTCCAGGCAGATCTCATCCATCCCCGGTGCTCTAACACTAAGGAGTTTTCCAACCACCTTGGCCACCTCAGCCCGAGTGATGGACAGACCCTTGCTCGGATCTCCAAGCTCTGCCTCCTCTGGGGAAGGATCATTGGTGGGATTGAGAAGATCTTTGAAGTATTCCTTCCACCATCCAATGACATCCCCAGTCAAAGTCAGCAGCCCCCCAACCCCACTGTATACAGTGTTGGAACCGCTTTCCTCTTTACTGGTTAAAAAGTGTTTGGTCTGACAGCAGGTCTAGTCAGAGAGATCACTTTCATTATCTGCTGCAGCCAGATCCACGATTGGCCCATGAGTGCGCTTGGAAATTGTATCTACCAGGTTGTTGTGTTTTACCATTATCAACATAGTAAAAAAACTTGTGTAGGGCCACTTATCATTTTGGACAGTAAATAAATTAGCTATATTTGCATTGAAGACATTGCAACCAAAGCCAACCACTTTTATAGGCCTGCCCAAAAACATATCTCTGCCAAAGCTACTGCCTCGCAAAGCTATTACATGAAACAGGCACACTGTCTATTGTCTGACATATAGTTTTATGATAGTTCTGAGATAAGGTTTTTACTTAAACCTATTTTTTTTTGTCAAAATATAGCCCTTGGTGATGTGAAGCCAAGTGCTCAATGAAAGCTTACTTTTTTGGATTTGCCTTTATTTTACATCTATCAGTATTTCATATAAAAACTCAGAAGACATATGTAGGTTCACTGATCAATTTGGATAGTAAATAATATGGCTATGTCTGCACTGTAGTCATTGCTACCCCAATCTATATCTAAGTCGGAAAGTTTCACTACAATAGATGATTTTTCATCAGAACACTTTGTATGACTTCACTCTCAATAACTGAATTATAAGAAATTTAGAAAAATCTGTGAAATTCCCCTTTGGTAGTTCAAAGACGATATCACAAATGCAGATGTTAATAGCCTTCTAGTCAGTGCTGACAACATCATGCAAACCTTTATTTGGCAAGGGTCACCAAGTAATAATTGTTTGGCGCTGTGCTTTATGGCATCATGTATCAGCCACAGATGCACAATGGATGACATTTTGGTGACTACAGCGTAAATGATGGGGTTTCACATTACTAATATGACAATGTGGCACATGGATGGAAACAGTGCTGGCACTACATAATACCTTTCCAAAGCCCTCAAGGGAATAAAAACATTTATTGAAATTACACTGTTTAATTCATGTGGTTAGTATCATGCTGAATAGCATTTTAGTAGCAGATGTGTTAGCAGGACCCCTGGGGGCCAAAGGAACTCTCACAGACCACAATGTGTATAAAACATAATGAGCAATTTAGGTAGGAAAATGAAAACTCTCCCTCACTTAGGCCTAATAAGAAAAAGTTGCATCTGAGTGTGTGAAGTTACATCTGGTTGTCTCTTAGCTGCTCTCATCAGCATGTGGTTTCAATGAAAAGATATTTTTGTGCTTGTAGTTGAGAACTAATCTGTGTGAGTAGCTTGTGGGACTTGACAGCATAATTACTAAACTGCCTAAAATCAAAATTTACCCCGTAAATGGAAAACGCTCCACACGATTAGACTTTCACCAAATTAACCCTAAAAAATAACTGAGTAAACAAGTGTATCAGGTGTGCTCCAGTTCATTTGGAATGAAAACTTGTAGGCACGTTGACCCTTTGTGGATAAGGTAGGACACCCATGTCCTATAACCCCATTTCTAAAAAGATAGGATGCTGGGCAGAATGTAAATAAAAAAACAGTGCAATAATAATCATTAAAAAACATAAGTTTTTCAATGTTGAAATTGAGAAATGATATTGTTTTTGAAAAATATATGCCCATTTTAAATTTGATGCCAACAGCATGTTTCATAACGTGGCAAATGTTTTTATCTTTTAATACAGAGCTATGCTGTTGTAATACATGCAGAATATCGTTTGACATTGTCTTGCTAAAAATTTCTCCTGAAAAAGAGATGCGATGTTGCGAAAACATGTATATATTGTTCAACGTTAATGGTGCCTTCACAGATATGCACGTCACCCATGCCATGTGCACTACTGCACCCCTCCACCAACATGAATACTGTCTTTCGAACTGTGTGCTGATAACAAGCTGAGTGGTCTCTAGTCCAGAGGACACCATGTCCATGATTTACAAAAACAATTTCAAATTTTGATTTGGCAGACCGCAGAACTCTTTCCCCTTCCACTTTTCCAAATACTGGTTTTTGGCCTTGTCCCTTGCATATAAAGATTTCTCCAGATTCTCAGAAATTTTAAATGATATTATGTACTGTAGATCATGAAAACAAAAGTTCTTTGCTAATTTATGTTTAGAAACATTATTCTTGAATTGTTGCACTATTTGCCACAGTCTGTCACAGAGTGATGACCCCCCCCCCCCCCCTTTTTTTTATACCCAATCATGTTATTGACTTTTTGCCAAACAAAAAGTGTTTTTTAGCATTACACAACTTTATCAGCCTTTTGTGCCCCCGTCCCAACATTTTGGAAATTTTGTCATTGACACCAAATTGAAAATGGGCATATGTTTATTTGAAATGTTGTCTTTGTACTATTTCCAATTACATATAGGGTTTAAATGATTTTCACATCATTGCATTTTGTTTTTATTTACATTTTGCACAGCTTCACAACTTTTTTGGAAATGGGGTTGTATACAGAAGCATCTATAGCACATTCATGCACACATTTCGTCCAAGAACACGTTCATGATGCAAAAACTCTTTTAATCATGCCAAGCATTAAGTGTTCATAGTTCTATATAGAACTGTTTTCTTTACCAACCGTTGAAGCACCATCTTTTTTAAGAGTGCAGACTCGGGCTGAAAGGGTAAAATGGCTCAAGGTCAATGTTTTGTTCTTATACTGGCAGGGTTATGGAATCTGGCACATAAGCAAATAACACACCCAGCACAGAGTGACCTCAGCGCTCAGCGGAAAAAATCCCACTCGGTACTGGCAGTCCTGGGAGCACCATCACTATCACCAGCATTTTACTGTGTTCTCCAAAATAGATTGAGCTACAGTTTGTGGGCTGTCATTATTAGGCTTTTAGTTGTCATAGGGACCAGTAAATACTAAACAGATAAACAGGTCCTGGAATATGTAAGTTATTTAACTTATATTTTTATTAAATATAACTATATAATTATAACTAAAAAAATAAATAAAATAAAAAAAAATAACAAAAATAAAAAATAGAAATAACTTATATACTTATATAACTAATATTTATAGTTGATTTAATATTATATAGTTAATAATTAAGATATAAGTATGCTCCGGATGCCAAATGGACAAAAGACTATGAAAAACAGAATGAATGAAAAAGTGCTGGGGATTACCTCAATTTGCAGATAGACAATCGAGTAAACAACTTTTAGAATAAGCTTTTAGCAAAGCTACACTGCCCCTGTCCCAGGAAATGACCTGATTCTGGCTCTTATCCCTCCAATCTTAGCTTTGTGCATGCACCTTTGGTGTTTGTTTGCAAAGGGAGACTTAGCAGTACCTTGGAAGCTTGTCGCAGTGTCATAATACACAGTATCTCAAAATGAATGCCATAAAGGGTAAGACCACAGGAAGGAGCTCTTCTTGTTTACTGTAGTTTTGGCAGCAGCCTGGAATTAGTCTTCACCGCTCTGTGTGTCATGGGGCCCTATGAGAGGCTCTGTTTGTTTGCTGGCACTTGTGTTGTTTGAGTAAACCTGTCATGATAAGCTTTTATTGGAGGCATTCTTCTGTGGTCCTTTTTTAGAGCTTCCAGTCATTAAAAGCAATAGTTCATCCAAACATGCAAAAGTTGCTAATAATGAAAGAGAGAAGGTAGAAGGGAGAAGATCTGCTACTTCCAAAACCCTGAAATTTGTTGCCTACAAACATTTTTACTTGCAGTTTAAAGTGAAACCTGTGTGTAGGTCATGCCTTTAGAAATTGGCCTCATTCTGAAATCCTTTGGAATGAAGAGGTCTCTGCGGCTTGCGAGAGTTTGAAACAGAATGCTGTACCTTCCTTTCATAATGAATTCCAGACAACCAGCCAACTCCGTTACATGTGTTTGTGAAGGACTAACTCTACTCGTGCTCCTTTTCTTTTTGCAGTCCACAGACCCTACTAAAACCTAAACATGTGATATTTCTTACGTTCTAACTGTTCTGATTGCTCTTTGATCTGAGCTAGCCAGTTTTTTTTGTTCCTGTCAATGGAAACTGAATTATGAATGCAAAACTGTTTTGCCAGACGTTATATGCAGGAGAATGTGAAACCTTCCAGAACCACAATCTCTCCCACTTAACAAAACGAAAAATCTTAGCAATGGAACATTAGTTATGTTTGAAACAATCTCTGTTCAATCCGCATATTAGAGAGGTTATTGTCTATGGCAAGCTAGATGGATCATGTGGAGAAATACAATCCTTCATTCGGCAGACTTTAGAACTGCCTGTGGTCAGAAGCATGTGGTTTCTGGGCTTCAAGTGATCAAATATAATTTGCGGGTGAATGGTCAGAGGACCAGAGGCGTCTGCATGCACTCTCTAAGCTGCCCTTTAAAGAGTTTCCATGCCTGCTCTTAGGCTCCTGATAACTTTAACGCATGGCCCAGGAATGCGATCATTCTAATAGGTGCTACAAGTTAACTTTATTTCTAGCATAAGCGTTGCTTTCAGTAGTGAGTTAAGCTGTCAAGTCCTTTAGAGATGTGTATAAACAATCAAATCTGAGATGTCTCTGACCTCACTCTGACATAGCCACTACCTGCACAGCTACATAATGTTTTTGAAAAAAGTTCTTGTATCAGGTTGAAGGTCCATTACACACAGGTCATAAGCAACTTATGTAATAAAAGGTGTTTATTAAACTTTTATCAGGATATCTAGACCCAGTTCTGTCACCTTTTTCCCAGGAGATTTCATCTTAGCGTGATGACATTCAAGTGTCATTTGAAACCAGAGTCTGCATGCTGACAGAAACCCCCAGAGCCTGTGCTTAGTGAGATGGAATGAGATAAATCCCCAGTCAGATTCCTTCTTTTACTGCACATGTTCTGTGTGCCAGGTTTAAGAGGTGAGGCAGAAAGAAAAAGACACATTTTGGAAGGTAAGTGGTGAAGTCTTTTACAGCCCATTTATCTACCTCTATGACCTATTGGCCTTTTTACTTGTGCACAACCCACAAGACCTGCCCCAAAATATCACAAACATTAGCATCTGGTAGTATTTTCACATCTGCTAAAAGTTTGCTTAGGGCAAATTAGTGGGTGCAGGGGATGCTGCTTCTCAAGCAATGCAGTCATTTTGCAGGGCTACCTAAAACAGGGCTACCTAAAGTTTGTGCTGATCTTTGGTGTTGTCACAAAATAAATCTGTAGATAGATAGATAGATAGATAGATAGATAGATAGATAGATAGATAGATAGATAGATAGATAGATAGATAGATAGATAGATGCTTTATTGATCCCGAAGGAAATTTAGGATCCTGTATCCTTTAAAGTTGTCGCATTGTGATGTTAATAATAAAGCCTGATTTTTTAAAATTAGTTCACTTCACTTATTTGTGGATACATAACTCTCCAGTCTGTACTGCCAGTGTTATTACACTAAGCATTACTTTTCACAATACTACCTTTCCCTTTAACAACAGTTACAGTGCCTATGACTACTTGATTTGGTGCAATCAGATAACTCATATTCCCAATGCTGTTGACATGTAAACTAGTCCATTCATTTTTTTATTTTCTCTTACATATTTTTTTATGTAAGAAAGATGGCTATAATCATGTTTTTGCACAACTTACTAATGACACTACAGCCAGGATGCAGAAGAATCGCTTAAAGTGGAATTCTGCAGTCACTGTCAGAGGTGGTAAATAATGAAGTAATGAAGCTTTTGTGCTTAAATAGTTGTTTTAGGTACATTAGTTGGGTATTTCGATCACTTTTTTACTTTTACCCACTACATTTCAAAAGAAAAATCTATACTTTTTACTTACTACATTTGCAAAATATGCTTGTTACTTTAGTTTTATCTAAATCTTGTCTGTTTGTTTATCTATTTGTTTTACTATCTCTATTTATTACTATTTATTTACATATTTTTAACAAGGCTTTGCATTCAGGCACCTAATGAAGCGCATATCGGAATCCTATTGGATGTGAAAGGGGAGAGGGGGGCTGTGATCGGCTACTTTCACGGCTTGCAGGCTGCAGCAGTCAGCACATGGAAGAAGAAAGACAAATGACCAGATGAGACAGTGCAATCCAAAAAAGTGACAGTGTCTAGCCAGCGCTTGATACAGGCAATACATCTGAAAAAAAACGCAAGCTAATGACTAAACTCATGCACATAACCACAGGAATACTGTAAATGCTACATCTAAGTGTATATCTGCTTTAATTTAGGAGGTAAACTAGCAGTCCCTTTTAAAGTGATACAGCTCTGGTTTGCTGGCTGTAACTAAGAGTCGTACAGTGGATATAGATTAGATAAAGGTGAAGGTATTTTCATTTCACATTCCAGCTTAAATGACGTAGCAGTTATGTTCACACACTAGTTCAGTTGCTTAGAAGCTCCGTCTTGAGAGATGAGAGTAACTGTCAATCTAGCTGCAATATTATCCAATATACTACTGGCTCACAATAGGCAAGTTTACATAGATTATTACATTTGCTTCAAACCTTCAGCTCGTTATCAGTGCACTAGTCTTTGAATTTGAATCTCTAAAACTGAAAAGATTGGTGATGTTCAAAAGTATATCTGTCCCTTAAAGTACATCATTTTCTACCTGTCTAAAGCTGAAACAAAATGAAAAATCGTTGTCCGTTTTCTGAGCATTTGGTACCTATAAATGATCTTTAACTAAAAAAGCTGACATGGGCATTGTGAACATGTCAAAGAAACATCTAACGTCACTTCAGTACATGAAGTCATCACAGGTAGGACATAAATGGACCACAAACATGTATAAACTCCTTGGAACCACCGGTGGTTCCAAAATGCACTTCGTCATAGTCTTCAGAACTTTCATATTTCATAAGCTATGTTCAAAAAGTGTCATATGAGAGCAGTAACTGTCTTCTGTTGACGAGTGGGTTTTTAGTGATGATGATGAATACAGTTCTAGTACTAGTATATTCCAAGTATAGTTCAAGTTAAGGCCAAGACTTCATTAACTGAGTTAAGACTGAGACCAGAAGTGGCAAAGAAGACTTTGAATAAACCAGATTAAGATTTTTTTCAGAGTATAATAATAATAATAATAATAATAATAATAATTATTATTATTATTATTATTTCTTCCTTTCTTCTTTTACACTTTTCAGAATGACCACCTAAAGGCAAATGACCACAAACTGAACTACCATTTTTAATATTAAATGAAAATTTAATAATAATAACATTTTGATCTGCTCTTAGGGGATATTGGAAGTTAGGAACCAATGAACATCCACAAACAAATAATACGGAGTTAATCGATCCTGGAAATGATCAACGTCTGTAAAATATGATCAGATAAAGTATTACCAATTGGTTGCTATAAACGAGCCCTTTTTAACAGGTTTACACTTTATATTCTCTGTAACTGAACTGCTTTCTTTAGAAAAGGATGACAAGTCAGTAGAGTAGCTAACAGTGTCCTTAAAATTTTCAAAGACAAAAAATCAGACATTTACAGTTTGCATGGAAAGCTGATTAGCTCACTGAAGCTAACCTGTATCACATCATCATAATCCGCTACTTGCTGCCCCCTCCTCCACTTCTGCTGCACGTGAAGTGGGCAAGGGCAAGTTAAAAAGAAAAATGAAACAGGGTCCTAGTCTCATTCCATAAATAGAGCTCATGGGTTGGCTCTGACTCAACGAGATTCATCACTTTTGAATACCCCCTCTGGTGCTGCACCAACCATCTGTGGTTCTCCTCAGTAATTCTGACTTGTGAGGAATCATCACACTGTTGGAAATCCCTCCAGTAAAGCGCTGATAATCTCTTTAGGAAATCAACACTTTCCATTATGTGGTTATTTGGAAGAACAATATAATGTCAGCAATAAGGGGTGTTAATAACTTTCTATACAAGTTTTCATTAAAGAAAAAACAGGAATTTATATCAGGCTCTGCTGAGCTTATACCTTTATGACTAAATACTACATGGTGATTAAAAACTGTAGTGATTGATGCTTCGGCTTTGCACACAAGTGACTGGGTTCCAAATCCCTGCATAGCCAGTAACAGTGTTTTCAACTACTGCTTTCCACATTCAGAGTTAAGCCCTGAGTTGAAATATTTACACAATGATTAACTGAAAAGCTGTAGCGTCCAAAAAACACATGCTTGAGTGTGACATATCATCCAAGGAAAATTCCCAGCTTCTTCCATACAGCTTAAGGGTCCGGATGGTACAGATGAGTTGCAAAATTGTGAAAACACTTCATGGATTTCCACAGGCAAACGTAAGTAAATTTCACAGCAACTCTGCTGTAAACACCTCATTTAAGTGTCTACTACTTTGTGTCTGTCATTCAAAGAACATGTGCTTGAATGTACCAGGTATACTATTACAGATATTGCAGTTATAGTTCAACATACACCCCATTTGGTATCTCATGCTCTGTGAATTGTGTTACACTAGATAAGTTGGTCCAATTAACTTAAAAAGAGCAAAATAGTGTCATAATCTAATGTAGAACTGAGAGAGGAAAGCTCTTGCTCCCATAATCATGAGCTATATGCAATCTGTGACACATAATGTAAGCTCTAGAAATCAAAAACAGAGATGCATCAAGATAGATCAAGATATTGTAGTCGCATATTGAATTGAAATTAAATTGAATTGAGATGTGCCTATTGATTTCCAGCCCAAATACAACTAGCTGGGCTTCAGGATTTCACTGTATCTAGCTCTCTGTGTGAAAACAAAGGTAAACTGTTTATGACATGAATATACTTTATTTTACATTTTGCTCAACCACATACAGCTTAGGTTCGTGCATGCTGGTTATAAATTTTTAAATATTGGGACTGTGTATCTTTTCTTTAAAGATCTGAGAAAGTAAGTTTATGTCATCATATTGATATCAGCACGAAGCCTTAAATTATCTTGGAGTGCAGTAGTGAATCGTGTCACTGCTAAAAGAGCTTCTCAATTGAATTAAGACAAAGACATAAACCTGTTACAGGCTGATGGGCTGTTTCTCTGTGTTTAGCTGCAGTAAAAACACAAATGATCTTTAGTGAAAGAAAAAATTACAAAAAAAAAAGCCTGAACTGCAAAATTATAGAACTAATACAGACTTAATGAAATGAGATAAGGCAAATACAAACAGATATTAAAGATGAAGTTAGATCCTATTGAATATATTGGTTAGAAAACTCTTTGAGCATAGTGACATCTAGAGGACATAGAGTCTTAGAACCATAGCCTATGTTTAAAGCCTCAACATTCCTGCTCTCAGATGCTTTATGTACTTCAGGTTTGAATCAAATATTGCAGTGATTTATCTAGTCTAAGTATGAAAAGTAATGCAAAACTTGTAAGTCTGATGTTAGTAGCTTAGTATTTCTTCTCCTATATTTTTACCCAGAGCAAGAAACCAAGTTTTATATGTAGATAGACAAAATCAGGAACTAATACTTTTCAGATATGAGATGAATAACCCAAATCAAATTCCAAATCATAATTCCAAATCACTTGGAGTGAAGTGGTTTCAACACAGTTTGAAACATATCTTGGTGCCATTGCATGAGACAGTACAATGTCATGACAATACATTTTCTGAGAAAGGATTTTTTATGTACAGGGAACTTTAGACAGCCTCTAATGTTACATAACTCTAACTTTGGTTTGGACATAGTTCTAGGTTAGTGTCTTTCAGAACCCCGCTATTCTTTAAAAAAACATTTAAAAAAAATATATATAAAAAAATTCTTAATACAATGTGGGTTTGTTTAAAAATAAACTTGTGTGGAAAAATAATAATGTTTTGCTGGCTACTGCATTCTTGCTCTGCTGTTTAATGTATAAACCACTTTCCATCCACTACTGACAATTTTAACATATTTTTGAATCGTGTAGCTGTAGTCAGTTGTTGACACCCTTGATAGTGGACATATAACATTAGCTTAGATCATGTTAAATTTAGAGGCAGATAATGCTTGTAGTTACTGTTACATAAATATTTAGACCATGTACCTATTGAATCTCTGTATGAGTTTAACCATTTTCCTATGTTTTTGAATGTCTTGTTCGCATGCATTATTCATGCACATATTGACTACCTAAAAATGTGTACTGTATTGTCAAGTCAAAGTTTATGTAGTGCTTGTTAAACAGGTGTTGTCACAAACCAGCCTTTCAGAAAAATCTGGGTTCAAGCCCCTATGAGAAAGCCAGTAGCCAGAATGGCCAAAAAACTCTTGAGAGGAACCAAGACTCAAAAGGGGAACCCATCCTCTTCTGGTTGACACCGGATGCAAAGCAATAACATAAGCAGCATATATAAAAAATAAGGTTTTACCACAAGTATAAATATTTCAAAAATATTAAAAATGAATGAATTTATTTTATTGAGGCAAACCTTCTCTATTTCCCTGCCGCTCAGTGGTAATCAGTGCCTTGATGGCCTTGCATTTGAATTTTTTTAACATTTTTGGCCTGACATAAAAACATTTTTATTCAAAGCTTTGATCGAACACAATTCAAACAGCTAAATAAGGGCTGTAGAATATGCAGACTGGCTTGGGGTCCATGAGGAACTCTGTGACAACTTTGTCAACATTAAATGCACATAAAGGGAATGCTGTGGGTTGGTATTTAGCTTCTTTCATGTACTAGTCCACCTGTTTAGACACCCAAGTCTGGAGAAAAACAACCTTGAAGACGCTCAAGATAATGTGAGGTCTAGATAGGAGATTGTAACATCTGGACTTTGTGATGGTAAGAGGCATTCAAAGACACTGTCAGTCAACAACGTTTGTAAATGAATAAATGACTTGGTTAGGACACCAGACTATATGATGTTCTACCAAAGAGAGAAATTGTTAAAGGTCTGTCTCAGAAGGCCCGAGCATTCAACTTCAAGGCATAAGTTAAATACAGACAAAGATGCCATATTGCAAGCACTGAATTCAAAAGCAGTAAGTATTTCCCTTGAATGTACAGAGAACGTTGTTTTAACCACAAAATTTCTTATACCTTTTGTGGTTGTATGCTAGTCATACACCACGCAAAAGTATAATGATAGCCTAACCTTTTCTTTATTGGCTCTGTTACCTAAGCTTAGCCCAGAGCAGAGGGCTTGAAGAAAGCCTGCAGTGCTCTCAGCATTACCTTCTTTTAATACCTTATTTGATCTTTGATGTCATATTCATTGAGCATTTATAATTTTTTTTTAACTACTCAAAAACTACTTTTTTGAGTTTTAAACATTCCCCACAGTGTACAGGTCCCGACATCATGGGATGTTTTGTCAGGCATGTTGTCTCCAAGCGGACTATCCGGCAATTTTCCAGCCACACGCTGGTCATCTGTGTGCCATCACAGATGAGAACATTCAGGCTGCACTGGAGAAATGTCTTGAAGTGCAGCTTACATGAGTGATCAGTACTGGCTTCTCTTCAACATCAGCTTCTCACGATCAAACAAAATATGCTACCTTCATGCACCCTGTGATAGGAACAAGTGCAAGATAATTCTATTTATGATCGTTTCCATTGGAAAAATCAAACCAGACCAGAGGAAATTCTGGAAATTCTAAAACTGGTGCCAGATTTGGCTGCTCTGGTTAACTCTTCGGCAACTGAACAGATAAACAGAGAATTGTCGTCAAACAGATACTCCTTATGCCAAACAAATGATGAACGTTACATGTTTTCTTTGCGAATGTGTTTTCATCTTCACAACATTCGTATCAACCAAAAACATGGCAAGACCTTGGAGATGCTGACCAAGCAAGCCTTGCATATAGACATCACTGGAAAACTGAGATTCGGCTCTAATGGTACTTGTTTTGGCAACAACTAATTACTTATAGTATTAAGATATTAAGATGAACAAATCATTTTGCTTTTCTGGTGATAAGGTTTGACCTGGATGTAACTTCTCATTTCAGCAGAGAAGAGTCAAGGAGTCCCATCTCCTGCAGACAAGAATGAAGAATATCATCACACAGAGTGTGGTGACAGTGACAGTGTTTCGGAAGCCATGTTCTCTATTGCGCCTGAAAATCAGGTAAGAAGAACATAGCCAACAGCAGACCCTTGTTTATGTAGCATAGTTTTACATCGGCAGCCTATGTAATTTTGACATTTATTTTTGGGAAATTATTATGACAAAGTCTTGATGTTGTACGCTGGGCAAAGGGATGACCTTCAGACAATCACAAGTTTTGATGATAACCCAGTTACAATCAAAGACCTCTGGAGTATCTGTCCACAGTATCTTCCCGACGCAAAAGTTGCCAAGACTGCCCTCGCTTACTGATGATGCAAGACTTTTTTTTCTTTTGTATTAACTAATCCCTTAATTCCCTACTCTTTGAGGTTAGTGTAAAATGGTAATATGTGGCCTTTCATTTTTACAGGTTGGGAATACTCAAGTGAGTCTCAAGAGACTCGTTGGGAGTGACAAGGCTGGACAAGATTAAGTGATACTTTGATCCCACAACCCAGGAAATTCCACCTCCGCATTTAACCCATCCATGAAGTGAAACACCACATACACACTAGTGAACACACACACTAGGGGGCAGTGAGCACACTTGCCCGGAGCGGTGGGCAGCCCTATCCACGGAGCAGTTGGGGGTCTTGCTCAAGGACACCTCAGTCATGAACTGTCAGCCCTGGGGATCGAACCGGCAACCTTCTGGTCACAGGGCCAGATCCCTAAACTCCAGCCCACAACTGCCCCAGAAATGAGCAGATCAGAGGGACAGTGAAGGTGGAGCAGTTTGGAGATAAAGCCAGAGAGGCCAGGTTGAGATGGTTTGGACATCTATTTAGGAGGTATAGTGGATATATTTGCCAAAGAATGTTGGAGACGGAGCTGCCAGGTAGAAGGAGAAGAGATAGACCTCAGAGAAGGTTTATGGATGTAGTGAAGGTGGACATGGAGATGGGTGGGTGTGAAAGTAGAGGAGGCAATAGATAGGGCAAGATGGAGGCAGATGATCCGCTGTGGCGACCCCTAAAGGGAGCAGCTGAAAGAAGAAGAAGAAGTGAATACTCAAGTGACTCAAATTGCCTCAGAGATGCCATGTTGCATGTCACGTTTACATGTCTTCTAGAAGACAGGAAAAGGTGGACACTGTATATTTTAAAGATTTGTGTTAAACATGTACTTCCTTGTATAATCTAATATTGTTGCAAAGTTATTTGATTGTATATCATTGTGTTTTTTAGAACCATGCATTCCTATTCTGAATGATCGTTTTATCCCTCTAAACCAATTCGTTCCCGTTACTAATAACGGTTATTCAATTATTACTAATGTTCTTCTTGCACTGTGTTCCTATGTGAAATACAGTTCATTATTGTGAATTAGATAATATTGGTGTCTTTGGGTTTGAATTAATCACATTGTATATATTGTATAGACTTTTGATATCCATAGAAAAAAGCTTTTGATGTATGGCTCTAGAACTTAACAAAGTTATAAGATTGACATGGCAAATATTTTATACTACTTGTGGACAAAAAGTAGATGCAAATATGTAAATTTGCAAATATGTAAATTTGTTCATAAAATTATTGTTATATAATTATAATTATTGTTGTCCAGTCATTGGCTCCTCAAATTAAGATTGACTCCTAATGAAGTCTTATGGTATTCATTTTTTTAATCCACCCATTACTGCTATGTAGCCCATTTGACTTCTTCAGAATGTTTGAAGGTGTGTAAGATATTTAAAGAGATTTGAGGACTGTACCTATTGTCACTGCAGTGTCTCCATTCAGTAGTTCTTTTTATAATTTATTTTAATAACGTTGATATAGTGCTGAATAGAAAAATACACATTTTGAGCCAGCAGTTTTAGGACCTTGGTTTATTTTCTTTCCAATACTAATCTAAAGTAGTGTATATAAGGGCTTATTCACAAGCTTATTCATATTCAACCTTATATTCTAAATACATGAAAAGGTGTGCAAACTTCATATCTGTCCTTGAATGTGTTTGTAAATCTAAGATTTGTTTACACCTTTACATTTTTACATACTTTGATCAGAATTAATATTAGGAAATTATGGTTAATATTATAAAGGTATGCTAATGTAGTGACAGCTGATGAATGCTGATAACTATCAGCAGGTCATGAATATTGTTAAACCCCACTGCTAACTGGCTAGCCAATTACAGTTACATCATAGCTGACTGGAATTATAAGTTGTACTGGCAGCTGCTGGTGTGCTTTTCTCCTGCAACAAGAATGCAGTTTGATAGGAAATTCCCACCACCCAACTGGCGGCTGCCCTGGCATTTGCTACTGAACAACTGGCGGCTGCCTTGACCGACTGGAGTCTGCCACTGATCGACTGGCGGCTGCTATCGTCTGACTAGCGCCTGCCACTGACCAACTTCTGTCTGCCACTGAATAACTGGACTGCCAGTGACCGACAGGCGGCTGCCACTGACTGGTACTTCCTGCTGCCAGCTGCCAGTAAAAAAGTGAAGCCTTACAAGAACTCAACGTGAATATGCCAAAAACTGGATTTGGGCTGGCAGTCTGAGCATAGCCTGAATACATGAAATATGGCATGTTAATAGTTAATTATTGAGCAAAACACTACATGCATTAATCTAAACAAGAAAACAGAAAAAAGCTCATATGTTCAAACATATGACTCTGTATGGTAGTAATGAAAAGAAATCTTCTATGGATCTTCTATGAGTCTGTAGTGGCGAGTGCTATCCTCTATGCTGTTGCACGCTGGGGAAGCTGACTGAGGGTGGCAGATGCCAACAGACTCAACAAACTGATCCGCAAGGCCGGTGATGTTGTGGGTGTGGAGCTGGATTTGCTGACGGCAGTGTTGGAGAGGAGGATGCTGTCTAAGGTGCAGGCCATTATGGACAATGGCTCCAACCCACTCTACGACACAGTGATGAGGCACAGGCATTCATTGCAAGACTCATTCTACCGAAATGCACCTCAGAGCACCACAGGAAGTCATTCTTACCTGTGGCCATTAAACTCTATCGCTCCTCCCTGAATACACAATAACTCAAAGGTGCAATAATTTGAACTGTTTTATACAGTATGTTTCATATTTATTATCACAGCCACTGCCACTTTACTCTATTCGTAAGAATTTAAACTTGTACATATTGAGAATTTCTCTTTTTTTGTCTTAAATTATTAGTTTATTCTTTTAAATAACTGGTTGCAACTGTAACAACTACAGTTTCCCTCTGGGATCAATAAAGTATTCTGATCTGAAAAATTGGTCTTGCTGACTGAACTGGTTGCTGGATGAAATTTTAAGTAAGCCTACTTTCTCATTGGTTCTTTTTTTTGGCTATATTTACTGACTGCATTGCAAAGAAATGTATTTAAATTAAACAACCTTGTTGTGTAAAAAAAATAAATAAGGTTGCTCCCCATTCACACTTGGCGTTTACATGGCTACTATTTTGCTTATTACGAATATTTGTTCAAGGTGCTGTAAGTAACCAGCGTTATACCATAAGATCTGACATCAACATCACAGCTTCGTGTCTTTGCTAATGTTAATTAAAAGTTGAAAGAGGGGAAAAGCAGGGAAAATCTTTTTCAAATGATTTGACTAGTTAACGATTTCAGCTTCACCACTTAGACAGCATTAAAACGCACCCCATATATTTAGCGTGGCATTCTCACTTGCGAACGTGCCGTCCTGCAGGTTGTCATTTACCGTAAATCCTCGTCAAAACCATAGCGACCCCACGCCACAAGCCAGATTTACAAGTCGTGCCAGAAATGTCCATGTTAACCCGAGGTAAGCAAAGCGAAACCCTTGGATCGTGTTTTTACATGAAGTTATTATGGCAAAGACACGTTAGATCACAAATATTTCTGGATTTAAGCTACGATCGTTCTCTGGTGTAACAAGGCTTGTCCTTTGCTGCAGTCATAATGGTGTTGATTTTGGATTAAATATGTTTAGCTTTGACGTTTAAATACGAACTGTGAAATCGCTCTCAGAAACACCCCTTCACTGCCCACAGTGTTTAACGTGGATGGGGCGGATGGGCTGGAATGATGCTGCGCATTTTCTAGAGGGATTGTGTCTTTCAGTCCTACTATACTAAGGGCTCCGGGACGTGGCAGCCAAACGCGCTACGTACCGTTCACGAAGCAGAAAGATCTCAAACGGTTTAACTGTAGATACTCTGAAGAATTTTCAGACCTGTCTCTGCACCTTTAAAGAAAAGAGAGGTAAGGATTTTTTATTTAATAACGTCTGACATTGTGAAGCCGTTACTCATGTTCGTCGCCTATAACGTCCTTCAGCGGTGTTTACTAGTGTTTCTCTGGATTGCTCAAGCACGTTAAATATGTAGGCTATGAGTGTGACTGCATGGTGCAGTCAGCATGTTTTAGATTACATTGTTATCCTTTTAAATGTAAAATTAGTATGTGTTATGTTCTGTGTGGACAAGCTTTATGTCAGCAAACTTCACTGTGGTGTCCAACTGGTGAATCTCGATTATAGGCATAAGTCTGGGTTTCCAGTTTTTGGGGAGCGCTTGACTGGTATTCTTCCGTTTCAAGTGGCGCAGACCCCAGTACAGCGATTTGGAAATTCTGGAAACATCTGCTGAAGTTGCTGACGTCGCCGAACTTTCGGCGACTTTCTACAACTAAAGGCGGGTCGGGAAAGGAATCGGTCTACAGTCGGATCAGAAAAATAGCTGTATAACCAGCATAATAGACCCTTGGGTGTTTTTATTAGGTTCTACATTTGTGAAAATGATTTTTTTCCGTGAAAAGACACAGGCAAGCTCAACAGGCTGAAGTTAGTTTGCTGATTAAGTACAGCCAAGAGTGATTTGTAGACCCAAGTCGTTTTCTTACAGCGTTAAGAACATACACACATCTCGAATGTGGTTTAGGGCTTTAGCTTGCGAATGTAGTGAAGGGAAATGTGGCAGAGCCGCCTCATTTTTTCCATCTGTAGCTGCACAAGTCTGTTAGACGTCTTCACTGCTAGAACATTGCCAGCAAAGAACTCTTGAATGCTTAAAAAGTCAAGCCATATATAATTAGAATGATTGCTAAACTGTTCTGCATTAAAGATTTTTGAAGGCATCTTTGTGACGTTTCGGGAAAGCCTGTAGCTTTTTCCAGTTGTGATGAGAGTGAAATCATTCCTTGATTATGATGATTCATGACACTGTAATGTTCACAAAATAACTCAGAGAAAAGTTATCCTTCTTGCAAGGGAGCGGTGGATGGCGCACGAAGCAAGGCCGCTTTCCTGCTGGCTCCCGAGGCTGTCATCGGGGCCCAGAGGACAGGCACATGGCACTGTTATTCTGTCTTGATAGTTAACGCAGTCTCAGGCTTGTGTAAAAGAAGACATCATTCTTTTGAAGAACAAGGGAGCAAATCACTTATTCTGTGGGAATCATATGGTCACGTGATTGCAGATAAAACTGTGGGTGGTCAGCATCGGTAAAAGCTTTGCCTGCTTTGTCGTGGCATGAAAGCAGGAAAGATACTGATGATGGAGCAGAACCTTAGATGGCTGTGCATCCAGGACACTTTTAAATAAATCACAACGATACAAGCTGAACTGTACACAAAAGATCATCTTGGTTTATAAAACAAAAAAACGATTAAATACGTCCTTCCCTAATTCTTAGGATGAGGATAATGTTATAACTGACAACCTTTTTTAGACAATTAATAAAAAAGTGGTTCAAACAGAAATCAAAACCACAAAGAATTGTAGGTAGCCCCGCCCTCAGAGCTGCATTATTTAAACTGTTGTTTATTTAATAAGTATAACAATTGAGAACTGAGAGTCAGTAAAACATCGTTTAACTTGAAATCTTGTGAGTATTTTCCTTCCTCGTCTTTTTACACGTAATAATTGGCTTAGAGCTGACAGTGGCTTCTTTTTAATTTGGCACAGATATGGATGAAAAACAAAAGCCTTTATAGAGGACTGTGTCCTTCTGCTTACATCATCTGTTAGTCTTTGTCCCTGGGGTTATAGAATAACGTACCCTGCACATGCCTACAGTGCTTTTGCCAACATTTCACCAACCTGCAGGCCATTTTCGTTTTCACTGATTCTTTTGAGCAACCTCAAGGTAACTATGGCTTCTTCTGTTTCTAAGCTGACCTGCTAGGATTTAGTCCCACAAACAAACTGTTGTTAATGAATGCGGTCTTGTATTTAAGTGAATACTTATTTTTGTCTTTTGAAGCAGGAGACAGTGTCAAAGATGCAAATCTTGGCTGTGACGGTTTGGGCTACGTGCTGCATTTGCTGTATTGCTGGGGCAGAGATCTTCACATCAATTGGTAAAGCTGTGAATTTGCCTTGTGTTAGTTTAATTGTTTATCTATGTATTGTTTTACAAGAAACGTATTTTAAATAATCTGTGTCTTTGCCACCTTAATTAGATGCTTTACCCAACATCAAATTTGCTCAGTTTTCCCCCATACTCTGAAAGCAGTCAATCAGCCAAGACATGTTTGACATGACTGAAGGTGCTTCTTTAGTTTTGAACTGGAGCTTTGAGGCTAATGTAGCACAGAAATTCTGAAAACATATAGCTGCCAGGTTATGCACACATGGATACTAGGTACTCTCAAAAAGACTTGCTTAATGACAAAAGGACCAAAAAATAAAAAAAGAGTGCTAATGTTGTCTTTAGATATGTGGCATATTTTTATCCATTAGATTCATTGTGCATAAAGTGTCAAAAATCACATTAGCACAACTATATGAGATTACTTAACAGTAGGGCTGAAAAGATTATTAATTTGATTACAAAAAATGCTAGAGGCAAATTCTTTGCCTTGAGGATTCGTTACCAAAGTCCATCTATTTTAAATGTTTCTGCTATCGTATGACTCCCGCTTTGTAGACGACTGCGCAGCTACCGTATCATTGTTTTACACGGACTGTTAGAACTGACGCACTTTTCAAAGGTTTATAAGGCGGTGCGATTTATTTTCCTCTATATGGCAACGGCGGAAAATAAAGATACCGGTGTCGAAAGGTCGAAAATGTCTAAAGTGTGGTACCATTTTACGGTGTGCAAGGCGGACAGTATAGTGCAGTGTATACCCTGTAAAACGGACCATGCCTACCATAATAGTACTTCTTCAATGCTGCAGCACCTGAACCGAAAGCATCCTCACTTGAACTGCACTTCTCCAAGCGGACTTGGAGCCTCTATGGCGTATGTTTACAATTGCTAACTGATACGAACACCAGCGATTGGTAGAACGTACAGTATTTGTAATTATTTGTAGCCCGTGTTATGAGTCGATAGTGACTAGGCATAATTAGAAGCAAGACAGCAAATGTACCAAGATCTCACTCATGTGATTTATCTCTCCTCATCTCTTCCTCCCGTGTACACACACACACACACACACACACACACACACACACACACACACACACACACACACACACACACTATACTAGGTACATAAGGTAGTAATGATACATGCAACAGATGGACAAAGTTGTATTTCATAGTTTTTTTCATGTCCATCATAAAAGTTTCACTGGAAGGTTGAATAAATGGGTATAGTTGTTTAAAAACACAAGTGTGATTTATCCGGTTACTCGATTGATCGATGAAAAAATTGACAATGCTCGATTCCAAAAATATTCGATAGTTGCAGCCCTACTTAACAGTTTGATGAGGTGAGGGAAATATGTGATTTAGGCATGCATTGTACTTGCCTAGTGGCTGCGTTTTATTACTTGTTAGCAGCTTTAACTCTAAAAGAAACAGTTAGGAACCCAAACATGTTTTGGCTAACTTACCTCACTTGGGGTAAAGGAAAAAGAGTGTAAATTTGAATTGATTGGCCAAATCTCTGCTTTAAGATTAGGCTATTGCCAAACTTGAAGTCTGCTAATGACCACAAAACAACAAAATATTTTCTTTCAGCACCAGAGTTGTTTACTCTGACCCTTGATCTAGCAATTTTAATCACTTCCATTATCACTGCCAGAAGTTTATTTCTTTGTCCTTGTGGTTTTCTGTTTGTCCACTAAGCTTGGATACACACACACAAATGCACAGATGTGTTCTGTGAGTGTCAGAGAAAGTTTTCCCCAGTTTAGAAAAAAGACTCACTAGCTGGCTAAGCGACAGTTAGTGTGGTGAGAGGGATAATTGTATGCCATTCAAAAACTTTGAAGTTACTGAGTGGAGACGTGACTCTTCTACTATTTTGCTGCCAGCTTTTTATACATATAATGTGCATATATGACTTATTTTTTTCCATACTGTGACCATATTGTTTCATTGATCAGAAAAATAACACAAATATCTTATGGAATTTATACAGAAAACTAAGCAAACACACAGCAAACTGTTCATATATATATACTGAGTAGTAACTGAACAAGTTGTGTTGGAACAGCAAGTTTCAGCTGTTGATGTACTTCAGTTCTCACCAACTTGATTCTGGCTTGAAGCAGAACTCCAAAGATTTTTTGAAATATACACAATTCAAAGAGAAAATACTGTTCATCTGGTATCAGACTTGGCTGAGGTGCTTTTTATTTGAAAGCTTTTGGTTAGAGACCTTCTTTATCAGAGTGACAATTGGACTGAAATGTCTTCACAGTGGTGGTATTGGAACTATAGGTCAAAATGTCACAAACACAAAAATATAATCATTTTATTTACTGTCTTAAAACGCCAGATTCAAAACATCTCAAGCATCAGACAGTTTATTTATGACCATTTCATGTGATAGTTCCTGTGATGTAGCTAATTAAATGATGGATGTCTGCTTCCTGTCACTACCATTGAGAACAATTCTTATTCACCAAGTTTCTCCAAGTGAAACAGAATTTCACTTCATTATGTAATCATGCAGAAATGACAAAAAATCAGTCTTATTCCGCTTTAATGTTGCTCTGAAACCATCTGTTTATAGTTCCCAGACTTTCTTTCCATTTTTTAGAGCCTTTTTCTGTTGTCTTATGCACAGGCCAGATGACAGACCTGATTTTTATAGAGAGAGAAGTGGTTCAGTCTCTAAAGGAATACATCCAAGCTGAGGAGTCTAAGCTTGCTGCTGTGAAACGGTATGGCCTTGCTTAAATCAAATATATCATGTGAAGTTTCTCTCTTTGGGCCTGTAGTTATTAGTCATCATATTACTTTATGTGCTGTACTATACTAAAATATGTTGCTCATATGTTCGTTTGCTTGCTGATTTCCCACAGCTGGGCTAACAAGCTGGAAGTGTTGACTCATGCTTCTACCTCAGACCCAGAAGGTTTCTTGGCTCACCCTGTTAATGCGTACAAGCTAATGAAGAGACTCAACACGGAATGGTCCGAGCTGGAGAGCCTTGTGTTAAATGACCCTTCACATGGTAAAGAGCGATCTTGACATTGAGTCTGAGAAAATTTATGCATAAGAATCTTTTATGTAGGACTTTTTAGACTGCATAGGCTTACATTTTAACTGAGCTGCAGTGCATTACTGTGATAATGAGAGGCACAGGCCACCATTGCTCATGTGCAGCATTCTGTGTATTCTGCTAAATGCTGGCCTCAACTTGAACTCCCCTAAGCATGTGTTTGCATGTTGCCACATGGAGTGTTTGCAGATGTCATGAATGGATTTAAGTGAATGTGAAATGAGGAGAGAAGAAAAAGGCTCAGGGCGTTTGGAGAGAAAATGTATTTGTGGTGGTGTTGAGCTGTACACCCTGCGTTTCATAGCCTCGAAAGACTGGAAGACTTATTATCTTGAGAACAAAAGAGCCATGAAAGTGGCTAGGAAATTTGGTTATAAGATTATTAGATTAAGTGACCCTTATTAGTCCCACAATGGGGAAATTTCACCTCAGCATTTAGCCCATCTGTAAAGTGAAACACCACATACGCACTAGTGAGTACACACACACGCCAGGGGGCAGTGAGCACACTTGCTCAGAGACATGGGCAGCCCTATCCGCAGCGCCCGGGGAGCAATTGGGGTTTAGGTGCCTTGCTTAAGGGCACTTCAGTCACGTACTGTCGGTGCTGGGAATCGAACCAGGTCAGGGGCTGGGGATAAAATGAATGACCTTCCGGTCACAAGGCTGGCCCCCTAACTTCCAGCCCATGACGGCACCCATGAGGCTGCAGTTGTATCACAGAGAGATCCCATATTATTGAAAATAATAAATGGCCAATGAGGATCATTCTAATGGTCTATAGAAAGCTGTAAAGAATGTAAAGAATTTAGAAAGATATGATTTAAGAAGAAGAATTTAAGAAGATTTCTTCATTTAAAGGTTTGACCACATTTCTAAAGCTACGGTCCTAAATTTTAATTTAATGGTATACAACTCCTAATATAGCCTCTTAACGCTTGTTGTTATCCAGGTTTCATCTCAAACATTTCAGTACACCGACAGTACTTCCCTGATGAGGAGGATGAGAAGGGGGCAGCGAAAGCTCTGATGCGTCTTCAGGACACATACAACTTGGACTCTGAGAGCTTTTCTAAAGGGAAACTGCCAGGTCAGGGGCAAAACTCTGGTAACCATCATATCCACTTTTCTCTGTGATTCTTTGTAGGTCTGTGTATACATTTGAAGTTCTAATGTTCTTTCATGTGATCCTACATGGTTCAGTTGAGGACAGGTTTCTTGTCTGTAGCTAAATCGTTCTCCATTATCATTTTAGATCTTACTTATGAGATCAGATTGTAGTGGATTTGGCTACTTCTCTTCATAAACTGAGCATAATTCTAGGGACCCTTTTGACTTGCAAGAGGAATGTTAGCAAACACAAGGTGCCAGGATGTTTGGTCAAAATCCAACCAGCCAAGTTAATGGCCCCAGAATTACTTAAGGAGTCTTTTCACCCCCTCATCTGTCATCTTTCTCAACTCATGGCTGCATTGTGCCAGAGAGGACCTGAAACATCTCTCCTCTCAACCGACCCAGTATGTCCGGGAAAAATTTTACTTAACAAAAGTTTCACTTGGATGCAAAATAAGTTTTATAACTTTTGGAAATTCCTTTCTGGAGTCCCTTTATCTATCTGTCTTCCCCACCCCCACACATCTGATTTACCTTCTTCAATCCTTTATGACCATTGTGGGAGAAAGACGTCAGGCTTGAGCACCATAATGAAACCGACAATGATCAGATAACACTCAGCCTACAATGCTAATGGACCCCGTTTGCAAACACTCTGTTCACCTTTGTCCCACTTATATCTCTCTCCCTCACTACCCATTTTTTTTATATGAACACATACACTATATTGCCAAAAGTATTTGCGTGTCTGCCTTCATGCATATGAACTTGAGTGACATCCCATTCTTAATATGATGTCAGCCCACCCTTTACAGCTATAACAGCTTCAACTCTTCTGGGAAGGCTTTCCACAAGGTTTAGGAGTGTGTTTATGGGAATTTTTGACCATTCTTCCAGAAGCACATTTGTGAGGTCAGACACTGATGTTGGACGAGAAGGCCTGGTTCACAGTCTCCGCTCTAATTCATCCCAAAAGTGTCAAGGTCAGGACTGTCAAGTTCTTTCACACCAAACTTGCTCATCCATGTCTTTATGGATGTTGGTTTGTGCACTGTTGCGCAGTCATGTTGGAACAGGAAAGGGCCATCTCCAAACTGTTGCTACAAAGTTCGGAACATGAAACTGTCCCAAATCTCTTGGTCTGTTTTACGAGTTCCTTTCACTGGAACTAAGGGAACGAGCTCAACTCCTGAAAAACATCCCCACACCATAATCCCCATTATGAATGCAGTCAGACAAGTACTGTTCTCCAGACTCGTTCATCGGATTGCCAGATGGAGAAGCGTGATGCATCACTCCAGTGAACACGTCTCCACTGCTCTAGATTCCAGTGGCGGCGCTTTACACCACTGCATTCGTCGCTTTTGCATTGCACTTAACGATGTAAGGCTTGGATGCAGCTGTTCTGCCATGGAAACCGATTACATGAAACTCTCTGCACACTGTTCTTAAACTAATCTGAAGGCCACATGAAGTTTGGAGGTCTGTAGTGATTGACTCTGCAGAAAGTTGGCGACCTCTGTGCACTATGTGCCTCAGCATCCGCTGACCCCGCTCTGTCATTTTACTTGGCCTACCACTTCGGGGCTGAGTTGCTGTCGTTCCCAATCACTTCCACTTTGTTATAATCCCAATGACAGTCGACTGTGGAATATTTAGTAGTGAGGAAATTTCATGACTGGACTTGTTGCACAGGTGGCATCCTGTCACAGTACCACACTGGAATTCACTGAGCTCCTGAGATCAACCCATTCTTTCACAAAAGCAGTCTGCATGCCTAGGTGCTTGGTGACCATGGAAGTGATTGGAACACCTGATTTCAGTTATTTGGATGGGTGAGCGAATGCTTTTGGCAATATAGTGTATGTGACATGCTAATCTTAAATCAAATGCTGAATCTTCCCTCTATGTTAGACATTTCTTGCTATCATTTGAGGTCAAAATAAAAGAGCTCTTTTCCCTGTGCGCAATGTTTTCCGCGTCTTATAAACCACTAAAGGGGTCATGAATACATTTCCTTTGGGATCAATAAAGTATCGATCCATCCATCCTTCCATCCATCCATCCATCCTAATTGATCTGTGAAAAGATGCCCTCTGTGATAAAATATCAATGTGTTACTTGAACTCAATGCTTAATGCTCACATTCCCCACAGTTGTAAAAATTCTTTTATGATTGATAGGTTGGAGTAGATAGGTTTGTTTTATTATTTTGTAATGTTGATTTCTCTTAATCTTTGATGTGTTAACTATGTAAGTAATGTTTGCAATTTATGTAATTATTCTCACAAAAAATGCAATACTTCAAGCACAGTAGAGCTTCTGTCAAGTATGCACAGGAAGCATTAATATTAACTAGATATCTCAGCATTTTGGAATTATGTTCTGTTCTTTAAAAATCTCATTTTCTTTTCTTAGTAATGTTTCTTTTAGAAGTAGGAGTGCTTCAACTAAAGTATGTTGTATGTTCATTAGTATGTTCTTTACATATTTACATTTGAGACAGTAATAATGGTTATATATTTTAAGCGTTCATACTTTTTTACTCTTCCATCACACAATAATCTGAAGGAAATGTTAATTATTAGACTTACTGCATTTGCACTGTGGAGGTCTAACTTAGCTGTGTTTGTGATCCTGTCAATTAATTTAGAAAATTTTGATTGGCCAATGATGGGTCATTGCAAAATCTGCAAGCATAGTCCACCATCCTCCGAGAGGCTGACATAAGGCAGCTGAGGTTCACCATGCTTGTTCGTCCAGGCTGTTTTTTGTGATGTCCCCAGTGACTCTGCTGTGACCTAAGGACCTCCTCTAACTAGTACACTGATATGTACATCTGTTAACTCTAATGTCTAGTTTCTCTCTGTGCACCTATTAATTTATCATTTAGTGCCTGTTTACCTTGTTGTTAATGAATGGTTGTTAATGAAGGTTTCGCTTGTTTGGTTGGGTATGTAATTATCAAAATCCAATTCATTGATCACTGGCTACAGGAAAACCATAACCTAAGATGAACCAAAAGTACTGTTTATGGTGTAGTCTCCCACTACAGTACCTTACAGTCAAGCCAGCATATAGATTCTGATGCAGATTGTTCCTGTCTGGGTAAGCTTCCTGGAATGGAAAGCAAACTTGAATAACTCCCTTCTCCCTTGTGTAAGGAATTGTGCAATTCCTTAACTTGCTTTGAATGTCAGTTTAAGCAAAGGTGCACTACAGTGTTGAACCTATAAAATATGTCAACATGTCAACAGTGTCTTTTTGCAGCTTCAGAGCATAAACAGTAACTTGATTTTAAACAGTAACTTTGACCTTAGTGGGCACCAACTCCTCCCCTACCTACCTACAACTCTATACCTTCTCTAATCAAGCCCTTAATTAGCCTGATCAGGTAAATTAGATTTGGGTTAAAATGAAATTCTGCAGAACTTTAGACCTCCAGTAGGAGGGTTTGTTATGAAATTAAGAAAATGTGCTCAGTGGTGTTGGCTTTGTTTGTCTAGGTGTGCGCTATAATGCCTTTCTGACGGTAGATGACTGTTTTGACATGGGGAAAACTGCTTATAATGAACAAGACTACTACCATGCGGTGCTGTGGATGCAGCAGGCCCTCAGACAGATGGATGCTGGAGAGGAAGCCAAAGCTTCCAAGGCTGATATCTTGGACTACCTCAGCTATTCTGTTTATCAGATGGGTGACTTGCAGCGAGCCACTGAGCTGACCCGACGCCTGGTGTCCATTGGTAATATCTCTTATGAAGACCTCTTACGTTAAAGCTGAGTTAACTTTATAATCTGAATATTCCTTTGCATAAAGTGTGCTGTGTTTGATTACATGTGTATGCATTACTTCTGTGACTCACAGATCCTGGCCACCAGAGGGCAGGAGGGAATCTGCGCTACTTTGAGCGGCTGCTCGCTAAGGAGATAAGAGAGGTGGCCCGCAACAAGCAGGATCCTGCCAAAGAGAAGCCTATTCAGCTTGGAACCTATGAGCGCCCTAGGGATTACCTGCCTGAACGAGAGATCTATGAGGCCCTATGTAGAGGAGAGGGTGTCAAAATGGTGAGTCCATGATTTACATGTGCCTTACATCTGTTTAAGATAAACAAGCCAAAGAACTATTTTGGACTTAAAACATAGTGATTCTGCAACCTTAAACAGGCTGTGCAGTTACTAGTTTTGCGGTGTAGTGATATGTAAGGGTGTACTGATCATTAATTTTAAGGCAAATTCCAAGTTCTTTATGACCAGATTACCAATAGCTGATTTTTTTTATGTTTAAAAATCAGCTTGGCAGATAGCTAACGGGCTAATAGCCTGTTTCAGCAATATAGAGTTATAAGTTGTAAGTATTGACTGACTCTTTCATTCACTCACTCGATCTGCAAGGGGCATTAGGGTACTACAGAATAAAAAGATCATGGCAGTCAACACATTTCACATTATCTATCCATCCATCCATCCATCCATCCATCCATCCATCCATTATCCTCCGATTCTCTGGCCCAGACCTCCCTTTCCCCAGCCACTTCCACTAGCTCCCCGGGGGGTATTCCGAGACACTCCCAGGCAAATATAGTAATATAGTCACAGCAGCGTGTCCTGGGTCTTCCCCGGGGTCTCCTCCCAGGTGGACTTGCCTGTGACACCTCCCGAGGGAGGCGTCCAGGAGGCATCCTTACCAGATGCCCGAAACACCTCAGCTGGCTCCTCTCGACGTGAAGATGCAGCGGCTCTACTCCGAGTCCCTACCGGATGACCGAACTTCTCACCCTGTCTGACAGTCCAGACACCCTGCGGAGGAAACTCATTTCGGCCGCTTGTATTCGCGATCTCGTTCTTTCGGTCATTACCCTCCACTTGAGGCAAGAGCTTATCCCTGACCCAGAGAGGCCTCTCCACCCTTTTCCACCTGAGAACCATGGCCTCGGATTTGGAGGTACTGATTCTCATCCCGGCCGCTTCACACTCTGCTGCAAACCGATCCAGCGAAAGCTGAAGTTCAGGGCCTGATGTCCCCAGTAGGACCACATCATCTGCAAACAGCAGCGATGTGACCTTGGGGTCACCAAACCAGACACCCTCCATCCCCTGACTGCGCCTAGAAATTCTATCCATAAAAATTATGAATAGAATCGAAGACAAAGGGCAGCCCTGACGGAGTCCAACTCTCACTGGGAACGAGTCTGACTTACTGCCGGCCAAGCTCCTGCTTTGTTTGTACAGAGCCTGAATGGCTTGTAGCAAAGAGCCATGTACCCTGTACTCCCGAAGCACCTCCCACAGAATATCCCGGGGAACACAGTCGAATGCCTTCTCCTACATGTATATCTTACAAGCTACAAATGTCAGAAATGCCATAAACAATACAGAAATTCCTATTAAATTAGCAATAGTAAGAAAGACTACTTACAAAGTTTTCTGCTTTTAATACTGCTGCATAATGAAAGGTTTATCCAGGTTGTGCCAGGTTGGGAACACAACTGGGTAAAAATATATAGGATGTATCATATACTATATATTGCTGTCTTCACAGATTTAGTTTTTTTGTTTCTCCACAACTCAAAATAAGTTTACACAGATTAATTGTTTATAGAAGTGTGTGAGAGCTTTCAAAATGTGAGATGGTAAGCTAATGTTGAACTCACTCACATAGACTCCAAAGAGAAGAAGCAGGCTGTTCTGCCGCTACCAAGATGGGAACAGAAATCCTCGCCTCCTGCTCAAACCAATGAAGGAAGAGGATGAGTGGGACAATCCACACATCGTCCGCTACCTTGAGGCCCTTTCCAATGAAGAAATTGAGAAAATTAAGGAACTGGCTAAACCTAGGGTGAGTCCAAGGAATAATTGGTTGAAATAGACTCAACACTGTATATATAGATTCATTCTAGTATCATAAAAAAAGATTTATATTTAATATATATGTAATTTAAACTAACAGTGATGGCTGGTGCTTTTAAAGTCAACCTGAAATGTACATTTTTTTACCTTACTAGTTAATGTCCCTTGTCAAATTGACCAGAATTCATAATTCTTAATTCAAAACTGGTGTTTTATCATTAAAAAGTTGCATCTTTTTTTTTCTAAAACGTCTTAATAGTTTTGCTTACGTCATGTTGTAATATCATATTTCACCACCTGCACCTATCATTAAGGCTGAGCTGTTTATATACACACTCTGCTTAACAATCTGAAGAAAATATCCATTTACGTGCACTCTACATGCGTAGAGTAACACTTAATGTTACCATGACAACTAGCATCACGTCCCATCAAAGTGAAACAAGGAGCAATATGTTACCTGAGTAGTCAGTTGTTTTTAATTTGCTCTATAATTTGTGTAAAGAGAGTGTTCTGCATTTGCTCATATACTTGTCTGAACAGCTTGTTATCGCAAGCTTTAAGGCCATCCATTCTGGTAACTGTGTTTTAAAGTTTGAAGCATAAACTTCATCCCCTCTGCAGAACAGTTGGTTTCTGGCCTCTGCCTTGTTGGAACATTATGATGTAAATGCACATGCGCAGAACATATTTCAAATTTCTGATATGGAATATAATCAGACACAGGCACTTACCTAGCTATTATTCTTCTGTTTAGCATACTATTCACAAAATCACCCTACTCATTCAATTGGACAGAAATATTATTTGAAATGGCCTCAGTCAGATTAGTCTGTTCTGATTGAGGCGTATACATGGACGCATTCTGTTGTGATTGAGCTATTAGTTGGATTCTTAACAGATTATGAGGCAGCATGCAGAAAAAATGCTCAGCTGGCTCAGAGATCCTCCCTGATACAGTGTTTTACTTGGAAATTAGTCATGGTATGGAAGGAAAATGTGTTTTTCAAGTTGACTTTGATGTCCATTTAGCTAATTCTTAGGCTTTCAGCCTAATGTTTTAAAATAAACCCTTGAACAGCAGTTTTTTTGGTAACACTTTATTTGAAGGCTACCTACATAAGGACTTCATGACGCATTCATAAGCACTGAATAATGCGTTTATGAAGAACTACTTGAACATTTATTAAGTGCTTATGTCGGTTCTCGCAACCTGACATAAGATGTTTTATGAAATAAATGACATTGTACTGACATAATAAAAATAAACGTTGAACATATTTACAGCACTAAACATATTTAAAACACTGTACATAATAACTATTTATGTCAGCATTCTTAAGACAACATTGTATTAATATCAGGTGAAATATGCCTGGGAACCACCCCCTCTTCCCTCCATGGCATGGATAAGATGATTGGTGCAATTATGTATAGTGTTTAAATATGTTTAGTGCTGTAAATATGTTCAATCATATTATATCAGTACAATGTCATTTATTTCATAAAACATCTTATGTCAGGTTGCGAGAACTGACATAAGCACTTAATAAATGTTCAAGTAGTGCTTCATAAACACATTATTCAGTGCTTATGAATGTGTTATGAAGCCCTTATGTAGGTAGCCTTCAAATAAAGTGTTACCGGTTTTTTTTTAGTTCTTGCTGTCAATAAAATGTTAAGGAGAAATCGAGAGACTTAAAAAAAATGTGGTAAAAAGTATTGTTCATTATTTTGTCTAGCTCGCAAGGGCCACTGTACGAGATCCAAAAACAGGCGTGCTGACGACGGCTCATTACAGAGTGTCCAAAAGGTGAGACAAGAAGTACAGCAAACCTGTATTGCATACAACAAATCAGTAGTGATGAAAATGCCTAAGTGAGTGCGTGCATGGGAACTACAAGGCTGATGTTATTAAAATCTACTATATGAATCTCGGAACTCCAGTACAAAACTAAAGAAGCAAATCATGGGCATGAAACATTGTCTTTGTTTGGCTTAAAAAAGGGAATTGTGTACATTTGATTTGGGTAAACCATTTCTGTTAAATGGTATAGAAAAGGCTTAGAATTTTCTGCAGACAGCATGTCTGTCTCACTCTGTGAATCAGGAGCAGAGAAATGTGCTCTACTGTAGCTTAATGGCTTATTAAAAACATTCAATTTCATGTGACTATAGTTTGTTATTTGGCAAACTGATTAAAATTACAATTGTCTGTTGTTTTTTAGCATTTTTTTCACAACATGAGTGACTGTTGCCAGTCAAGGATTAATCTTAGATTGCATCACTCTATTGCCCAGCCCTAAAAAATACAGAACCGTGTTTGGTTGCTGATGTATTTCTGTGTGTTTGTGATCTTTAGTGCATGGTTGGAAGGAGATGAGGACCCAGTCATTGATCGTGTAAATCAGAGAATAGAAGATGTCACTGGTTTAACAGTGGATACAGCTGAACTTCTCCAGGTATTAAAATGCTCCATAAACCTAAACCTTTAATTAGACCTAAAGGTGTTTTACCAACTAAAGGTACAAATCTTTGTCTACTTTTTTCTTCTTATTTATCCTTTGCTAGTTCTCTCTCAATTGCTAAACATATAACTTTAACTTTAAAATTTTTTTAAAATCTGGAAAACTTGGACATTGCAGTTTCATTCAGCTCAGTTGATAGGTCTTATGTGTTTTTATTTTTATTATTATTATTATTATTATTATTATTGCTGTGTTCTCCACCTTAATAGAGATTAATATTGATTAAAATCAGCCTGCTATTCAGTCAAATGCTAATATGTTCTATTGTGCTAACATTCTCCCAATATCTACTTTGGTCATTTTAAAACTGTTTAATTAGTGTTAAGTAGAGTTCAGTACAGACTGTAACAGATCTGTTCATGGACAGTCCTCATTAGATTTTAAACAGCATTTTGAACATCATAGACTGTTCATGCAAAGCCACACAAGATTCTTTTTATTTTCTCTGTGGTCGGGGGCGGTTTTGCCCTTATGTGAAATTAAATATCTCATCTAATATACAATTAGAATTATATCTGATCTGATCTCAATTTTTTCCCTATTTTTAAAACAGGTTGCAAACTATGGGGTTGGAGGTCAATATGAGCCACATTTTGATTTCTCTAGGGTAAGTGCATTGTACGAGGCTTACATGGTTTTCAAAGATTTAACATTTTGTATGAAGCTGACAACAACAGTTTAACTTTTACTTGGACTACTCATCAAAACATGCCTGCTACAAAATCTGGTGCAGTGTGGTTTTCCTTGTATATTTTCAAAGGCTTACACAGATCCAATCAGGTTATGGCATGTTCAGTTGTATTTACGTTATTAGTTGATTTTGGTATCTCTTGGACAGCCTGATAGTTGTGGTTTTGGCCTTGATGGAATGGTGTAAATTTAAATTTAGAATTTATAGAATTACAGTTGTCCTTACTAAAGTTCCATATACTTTTGCTTTATACGACATATACAGTAAACAGGTGTATAAAACCAAGCACCTAGGCATGCAGACTGCTTCTATAAGCATTTGTGAAAGAATGGGTCACTCTTAGGAGCTCAGTGAGTTCCAGCATTGTACCATGATAGGATGCCACCTGTCAAGTCCAGTCATGAAATTTCCTCACTACTAAATATTCCACAGTCAACTGTTATAAGAATATTATTATAACAAAGTGGAAATGATTGGGAGCGACAGCAAGTCAGCCACGAAATGGTAGGCCACATAAAATGACAGAGCGGGTCAGCGGAGGCTGAGGCGCATAGTGCGCAGAGGTCGCCAAGCTTCTGCAGAGTCAATCACTACAGACCTCCAAACTTCATGTGGCCTTCAGATTAGCTCAAGAAGACTAAGTACAGAGCTTCATGGAATGGCCCCTTCAGGTTCCAACATGACTGCGCACCAGTGCACAAAGCAAGGTCCGTAAAGACATGGATGAGCGGGTTTGTGGAAGAACTTGACTGGCCTGCACAGAGTCCTGACCTCAACTCGACAGAACACCTTTGGGATGAATTAGAGTGGAGACTGTGAGCCAGGCCTTCTCGTCCAATATCAGTGTCTGACCTCACAAATGCGCTTCTGGAACAGTGTTAAATTCCCACAAACACACTCATAAACCTTGTGGAACCTTGTGTCCCAGAAGAGTTAAGGCCATTATAGCTGCAATGAGTTGGCGGACATCATATGAAACCCTATAGATTTGCGTGTGAAGGCAGAAGGCGAATACTTTTGGCAGTATAGTGTATATACATATACATTTGTTTTATACTGGCTCACTATCAAAACATCTCCATGAATTAGGCCATGCTTTATGTAAATGCTTTTATATGAAGGCACATTGTGGCATGTCCATTGCCAATGATATAAAACAAGTAACTTATTTACATAGGTACTGAAGTAGGCCCAAATGGCTGCATGTTTCATTGTAGTATGACAGATTCCTGAATCAGATGCAGAGTAGCTCGTACATCATTCAGGAGAGTCAAAGGGCCGTTGTGGTTTTGTTTTTTGTTGCAAACAAGATTACATTGAATTCAGTCAGTGGTAGTGTTTACTGTTTTTTAATAGTTTTAAGTTGCAGACAGTGGTAAGTGAGATGCACATGGTACAGTGATTTCCAGCCTTGCCCTACACGGACTGAGATTTCTCCGGATTCCCTGTATTTTTTCACAATGTTATGTATAGTAGATGGTGAACAGCATGTATCCTTTGTAATTTTGCATTGATGTTCTTTCTGTACTGTTTGACAATTGTCTCATTACATTTGAAACAATGTGATGAGAAATTCAATGTGATGAGAAGATTGAAGAAAATTAACAAATCACAGATTCTTGTTTTTATTGCATGTGTGTGTGTGTGTGTGTGTGTGTGTGTGTGTGTGTGTGTGTGTGTGTGTGTGTATATAGGCTTGTTACTGCCTTTTGATTCACAATTTAGTGTTCCATTTGTTAAATTATACATGTATTTGTTCCTAAATTTTGCATATACCAGAGAACTAAGGGTTGTAATTAAAGTAAATCTTGTTTAATTTAGGCCAGATGAACTACATTATCAACCTGGTTCCTGGGGAATTTACAGTATTTCTTCAAGGTCCTAACTGGGCATACTGAGTAATTCTCAGAAGTTTACAACCCACTGAGCAGTTCTCCTTTTGCTATGCCCCAGTGTCTGCTTTTGTTCCATGTTGTGTGATGAGCTCTCTGAGGTGGAGAACCTTCAGCTGTGCAGTTCACTTGGAGTTTAAAGTTACAAATGTCTGTTGCAGCGTCCTTTTGACAACAACCTCAAGGTTGATGGAAATAGGCTTGCCACCTATCTGAACTATGTAAGTACAACTGTATACGCCCTACTCTGCTTTTGTCTTTACTCTGAAATTTTATCTTCATAGAAAGATGAGCCTGATGCTTTCAAATCGTTAGGCACAGGAAATCGTGTGGCTACTTATTTAAATTATGTAAGTATGTACTTCTCCTGTAGTGCCTGGTGTGAATGACACTCTAAGACACTGTTTTGAATGTGTGTGCCACTGATTTTGCCATATCTAGCTTGTTTTACCTAAGCTCTGCGCAAGTTTGTGATTCAGAGGGTTTTTTTTTTGCATCCCAGTACCTTTAGTCAGGGAAAATAATTGTACCACCTTTCCTAAGTTGTATTGACTCCACACACTCCATCTCACCTCCAGGCTTTTTATTTTATTGTTCTGTTTTAAAATATTCGGTTATGAAAGGGTACAAACTTTTGCACTAGGAAAAACTCATGTAAGGTGCATCGTTGAACTTTAAAACCATTGTTGTACCTTTGAGGGTACACTTACCTTGTTTGTAATATATATATAGTTATTTATTTATTTATTGCTGTTACATTAAGTGCATCTTAAACTTGTTTTTTAACTCCTTGATTATTATTGTATTAAACATAACTACACATTTATTTTTATATTTAACGTAAATGAAATAAACAGAAATATAAAATAGTTTGTTAAAAATGTCAGAATACTCTCTGCATGAATAGATTGTGATTGAATATTTCAGGCTGTACCAATGTGATAAACAGCTTTTTGTATTGGTTATGTACCCTTACACTTTATGAATGCAGTTTAAGATAAACACTGTTAAAGAAAAGGGGCCACAATGCTACTTTGCAGAGAGGTTGCAGAGCAAGTGGTTGTTGGTAACATATTTTGTATCTAAATGACAGATGAGTGATGTTGAAGCCGGCGGAGCAACTGTGTTCCCAGATTTTGGTGCTGTTATTTGGCCGAGAAAGGTATCTACTCCTCTTTATGGATTCTTCTCACAAAATTCTGTGACGTTTTTATGTAACCACATACACAATGTGAAATTCACTAAATGTGAAAGGAGATGGAGGTATGTATGCCTGTGTTTTGTAATGGATTGAAATGGATTGCTTTTTCTTAGTCTTCAAAAAAAAAAAGACTAATTACTTCTAAAAATGTAATGGTATTGCTTATGAAGAGAAAAATATCTCACTATTACTGCTGTGTTACTCTCTAGAACCCATACACATCTGTATCAAGTGAAACTTTATTTAGAAAGAAATGGCCAATCGCAGTAAACCTCTATTGTCATTTGTGAAAGTAGCCAGTAGCAACAGTTCAGCTGCCTAAAAAATTGTGTGTTTTTTCTGTATTAAAAATAATAACTTTTGTTCATGAGGTGTCCAGCTTGTACCTAAGCACTGCTGGCTGGTAACTGTTACCTTCTATTTTTCAGGGTACTGCAGTATTCTGGTACAACCTCTTTAGAAGTGGTGAGGGAGACTACCGAACAAGACACGCAGCCTGCCCTGTTTTAGTGGGAAGTAAATGGGGTATGTTTGGTTAAAAACAAATAAAATAAACATCTTAAATGTAGGGGCTTTGGTGTAAAAATATGAATGTGATTTAATATGGTTATGCAAGATTGCTAAACCAAAGTAAGCTGTTGTCAAATCCTCCTTTTACAGCAATACATGTTGTTCAGTTTAAAAGTGTAAAAGTGCTTCAAAGTATTGTACTTTTAGCGTGGTTGGAAACGGTTCTAGGTCTAAAAACACAAAGTATTAGGATCTAGTAATCTAGTAGATGTACTCACCTATTGTATGTTTAAAGCTTAAACTATTGTGGTAATATGTGCCCTGCACAGGCATGATTCAGCAGTGGTTGAGCCTTCCTGTAGAGAAAAAAGGCTATTTTTTGTTCTTAGACTTGCTCTTTTTGCTTGTCTGGCTGTTGTTTGTTTAACTCCATTCTGAAGATTTGCCAATATAGTATATAACTATAAGGAATATTAAAGGACTAAGGGGTCTATTTTCATGGTCATAGTGGATATGCCAAATAAGGCACAAAATCAAATGGTGGCATGTGTGGGTGGGATGCTTTTGGTGTTTCTGTGACCAGTAGTGCAGGCACTAAACTAGTACAGAGCAGCACAACTAAAAACTGGATGGTATTAGCCTGAATACATTATCAGCAAAAATAGTTTCATTACTTTTATTGAAAGAGAAAAACTGAACAACTTGTAGATTTCACTCTGATAATTTAGTAGGAAATGTAGGGCTGATGTATGAATGAATGAAATACATGATACACCAGTGATTAAAACATATTTATTTCTTTTTTAAAGCTACCTTAATCTGCTACCTTAAATTCACAACTACAGTAAATACACTGTGCCACTTTTAACACACTGGTACCTTAAGTCTTCTGTTACTTTGAAGTCCAAGTACCTTAAATCTGCTGCTGCCTTAAATCTCCTAATATAAATCTACTGCCAAATTAAATCCACGACAACCTTAAATCCAGTGCCTCCTTAAATCCATTTAAACCTTGCTTAAACATTGCTACCTTAAATCAGCCACCTTAAATCTAATGCCACAGTAAATCCAGTGCTACCTTAAATTCACAGCCACCTTTAAATTTACTGATATCTTAAATTTATTGCCAACAAAAAATCCACTGCTCCCTCGCATCCTAGTAACATCCGCTTTACATTTACTGCCTTCTTAAATCTCAGGCTACATTAATTAAATTAATTCCTACCTTAAATCCTGCGCGCCATTAAATCAAATACGTCCTAAAGCCCACTGTTTCTTTAACACCAATACCGCCAGAAATTTACTGATGCCTTAAATTCACTGCCATTTTAAATGACTGAAACCTGAAATCCATTGCTACCATACATGAGCTACCACCTTAACTTTACCGATACCTTAAATCCATTACCACCTTATATTTACTGAAACCTTAAATCCACTGCCACCTTATATTTACTGCCACCATAAATTTACTTCCACCTTAAGTCTATTGATACCATCAATCCTCTGCCGTCTTAAGTCCACTGATACCTGAAGTCCACTGCCTCCTCAAATTTACTGATACCCTAAGTCTGCTACCTCCTTACATTTATTTCAAACTTAAATTAAATTCACTGGTGATACACTGCTATCTTATGGTGTGTTGTGTCTGTGTGTGTCTGTGTGTGTCTGTGTGTGTCTGTGTGTGTCTGTGTGTGTCTGTGTGTGTCTGTGTGTGTCTGTGTTTTCTGTGAGATTTGTATGAGAGTCCGTTTGAGAGATGTGCATTGTGACATCACTTGTGGCAGTTAGATTGCATGTTCTGAACATTCCGCCATTCAAAAAAGTTTTTTTGTCTCTTTGTCTTTGAATAATCATTTTTATGATAACTATGTCGGGACGTGGATCGTAGATACAAGTTGCAGAAATAAGCTTTCTTCATAGGGTGGCAGGCTACACTCTACGTGTAGCTCACTTATCCAGAGGAGTTCAAAGTTCAAATATTGATTTGATAACTCAACATTGAGAGGACCCGGTGGAGGTCATTCAGGCATCTGATGGGGATGCCACCTGGCCACCTCCCATTGGAAGTTTACTAGGACAGGGTTGTCTGGGAATCTCTGCATTCCTATTGCTATTGCGGCCCTAGATGATTTAAGCAGTTTAAAAGGATGAACGAATATAAACTAATGAAAGTAATTCAGTCAGTTGAATTTACTTGTTAAATGAGTAATGGTGCCTCTTTCTATTAACCTGGGTACAATTGTGTACGTCCGCAAAGCTTTGGTGTCTTGAAATCAGGAAAATTTGATTTGATTTGTGTATCCAGTAACCAAGCTTAAGCATCAGTTTTCATTTTCAGAGTCACAAAGAGTGAGATTTGCAATATTTTTGTACCCTTTCTTTTCTGACATTTGCTTCTCTGTTCTGATAGTGTCAAATAAATGGATCCACGAGAGAGGTCAGGAATTCAGGCGACCATGTGGCCTCACAGAAGTGGATTGAGTCTGCATTTCAAATCTTAAAATTCAAATTCACAGTTCCACCTTCAGTGCCTGACATGTGATGCATGACAACTACGCAAAGCACACACCACGTTCCAATGCAGTGCTACACGCTATTTTCTTCAGTCAGCCGTGTTGAACTTTCAAATTGTTTGATGATACAGACTTAATGGCCATCACACACAAAGTGGAGTTTGTGTGGCATTGCAGGTGCCTGGCCTTGAGGGATTTCTTCAGTTTTTTTTTTTTTGACAATTTACAGTGTTTTCTTTCCTTTTATTGTTTTATATATTTTCTGTTTCTTAGCGACATGAGAAGAGTGCTTTGTTTCATCAGTAAAGATGCCTGATAGAGCTTTTATCCACCTTCTGGAGAATCGCACTGAGCAGAGATGAGACATTGTGTGTCAAGGTGTGAAAGACGTTTGCTCGTGCCTCATGCCTCGTGTTAAGGAGACATTGGCTAGAATAATCTGCTTTTGCTCACTTCTGTTCTGTTTCTTGTTTTTCTTCTCTTTCTTTATTTATAAAATATGTAAATTATACTGTTTAATGTTTAATTTCATATGAGTGCAGTATATGGTGTGCAATAAACAGTGTCCCTTTTAAATGGTGTGATTTGGTTTTAGCTACATGAATTTTGAAGGTTGTGAATCGTATCAAAATAAATAGTGGATTGCAAAAGCTTTGCAAGGTATCAACCTTTATCTAAAAGGGTACTTTAGATAAACTAAGCTCAGTTTTGGCACTTAGCAATGTTCATCACAGAAACTGACAAATGGTGAGATGGATACGACACTTCCACGGTGCTTTTTACATTCATTACATTGGTAATCATATAATCCATATCTCCCACTCACCAGCGTGCAAGCATTGACCTGCAGCCCTGCGTTTGAAATTCAAAATGGTCAATGAGACACTTTTCAAGCTTGTTACTCGATTTCTGTGCTGAAGAGTTTGTAGAAATCCAAAACAAGCTTTTTACAGAAGGAAAAAAACATTTAAAGTGTATGAACTATGTAGAAGTGGATTCCCTACCTTGCCATGCCTTGACATTCCCTGCCTTGACATAAAATAGGAGATGAGAATTATCTTTGGGCAACCTAGCTAAGCACAGTCTATTGTTGGGCTAATTTAGTAGCGTTTGTAGTGCTCATGTCTGGACTCAAAGCCATAAATGATCTTGAACACAACCTCAGTGTAACTCACTTGTCTCAGTCTCAGAGTAAGGTGGACTATTGACATTGTTCTCGACACCAGCTGAGTGCAGTGTCCCTGTCTAAGGTAAATGGAAAATGAACTTTTTTTTTTTTTAACATTATTGAATATCAACGATGTCTTCAAACAGAACTGGAGTCCTTTCTTTACATCTTTAAATAAAATCAGTTTGTCACCAGTTAAAGATCTAATGGTTACTTTCCCTAATGGTTTAAATGGGTATTGTTTATTTCTTGCTGTAAATTGGATCCAACATTCATTCTAAACGCCTGAGGGCAAACAGAATGACAGAATACTTTGTCTTCATTTCCTGCTTATTCAGAATGACAGAAGTATACTCTTGTGTGAAGATGCATTCCATGCTTAACATATTAAAAAAAATGTGTAAAAAGTATTCATTGCTGTTTACTATTGAACTCTAGAGCTTGTATATGGATTATGACCCCATTTCCAAAAAAGTTGGGATGCTGTACAGAATGTAAATAAAAATATAATGCAATGATGTGGAAATCAGGTAACACTTTACAATACTGTTTCTTACTTAATAAGGAACTAAGCAGGAATGAATAAGCAGTTCTGCATTAATGCTTACATAACTGCTCTTAACTACCAAGGACCACTAGTTAACTACTCAGTAGGTAATAGTGAACTAATGATTAGGATAGTTCACTATTAACTAAACAGTAACTACTCAGAGTCTCATAGAGAATTTTGTAACTATGGTTTCTTAGAATAAGTACTCATAAATTACAGATCAATTCTACATTAATTACCTAAGTGTCAAAGTTTCTGCTGAACTATTAACTGATGTAGTGTATTTCAACACTTTCAACAGTAGTGAAATACACTACACAGTGTGCAGTCTCTACAATATAATTCATTATACCCTCCATTTCTATTCACAGAAACAGGAATGCTCCGAGAAGGCTGGGGGCATCACACCACACCGTACTGACGGTGTCCCTCATGTGTTTGTTTTGATCAGAAACCCTAAAAGGCTGATGTACATCTTCATATTTGGCAGCATGAACCAATTTGCACATCAGCTTGCAAATGGGACAATTGCTAATATTCTACAGTGTTCAGTAGAGCAGTCTGCTTACCTCTCAGGCTTAGAAAAGAAAACACCATCCTTTTCTGCAGCAGCACATGTACCTGTGTTTCTTCTGAACAGTATTTCTCATGTAATGCCCTCTTGAAGCCAGGGTTTAGTTGAAGAGAGGGCCCATTACTAATGAACTAGTAGGTAATGATGATCAGGAACAATATTTTTTTTTTATGTCTAATCATGTTACTGACCTGTTGCCAATCAATTTTTTGCATTACACAAATGCACCAGCCTTTTATTGCCCATGTCCCAAGTTTTTTGGAACATGTTGTTGGCATCAAATTCAAAGTGGGCATATATTTAAAAAAAACAAACAATTGTGATTGTTTAGTTGAAATGTAATTGAAATGTAGTCTTTGTACTATTTTCAATTAAAAATAAATGATTAAAAATAAATTATTTGCACATCATTGCATTTTGTTTTGGGTGGCACGGTGGCGTGGTGGGTAGCGCTGTCGCCTCACAGCGAGGGGGGCCTAGGTTCGATTCCCCGGCCGGGCAGCCAGGGTCCTCTCTGTGTCGAGTTTGCATGTTCTCCCTGTGTCTGCGTGGGTTTCCTCCGGGTTCTCCGGTTTCCTCCCACAGTCCAAAGACATGCAGTCAGGCCGATTGGACATGCTAAGTTGCCCCTGGGTGTGAGTGACTGTCTGTGTCTGTGTGTCTGCCCTGCGATGGACTGGCGACCTGTCCAGGGTGTATCCTGCCTTCCGCCCGAAGACTGCTGGGATAGGCTCCAGCACCCCCCTGCGACCCTGATGGATGGATGGATGGATGGATGGATGGATGGATGGATGGATGGATGGATGGATGGATGTTGTTTTTATATACATTTTGTACAGCATCCCAACCTTTTTGGAAATGGGGTTGTAGTTTCCTTGTAGTGTATTGCTGACTGATCCCATACACTTCCATTCAAGCCAAGTTTTCACACAGTTTTAAAGTGAATTCATGAATTTGTGTTAGTCTATGTAACGAAAAAGATTTTTTAAAAAGATGTATTTAGTCTACGCTATATAGCCTCCTAATAATTGTGTTCCAGTGTTTCAGCAACATCAGGTGGATAAAATTAACCACATAGCCTTGCAATCTCCATGGACAAACACTGGCAATAGAATATGTTGCACTGAAGAGCTTATTGACTTTAAACATGGCACTGTCATAGGATCCCACCTATGCTACAAATCTGTAAAATTTCTGTCCTGCTAAATCCACCCCTGTCAACTGTAAGTGAAATTTATATTGTGAAATGGAAGTGTCTAGGAGCAACAACAGTTCAGCCTCAGAGCAGGGCTGCCAAGAGCTGAAACAGAGTGCCTATCCTCAGTTCCATTACTCACTACAGGGTTCCAAACTACCTAAGAAAGCAATATTAGCAAAAGAGCTGCACAATATGAGCTTCATGAAATAGGTTTCCATGGCTGAGCAGCTACACACAGGCCTAAGATCAAAATGTGCAATGCCAAGTGTCAGCTGAAACGGTGTGATGCATGCCACCACAGGATTTTGGAGCAGTGGAAATGGGTTTTTTGGAGTGATGAATCAAGCTTCTCTATAGGACAGTTTGATGGATGAATCTGGGTTTGGTGGGTGACAGGGCAATGCTCCATATCTGAAGACAATGTGCCAACACCAAAGTTTGGTAGAGGAGGCATAATGGTCTACAGCTGTTTTTCAGGGTTTGGGCCTCTTTGATCCAGTAAGGTTCATGTTAAGTCCAACGTCAGCGTCTGATCTCAAAAATACTCTGTGTTGTAGATTTGTAGGCAAAAATTCCCATAGATCTGCAACAAAATGTGGAAGCCGTTCCAGAAGAGTTGGGGCGGGCAATGACATGGTTTTGGAATAGGATGTCCAACAAGCTTTATTAGTGTGATGTACAGGTCAAAATAGTTTTGCCCGTATAGTGTATATCTATAGTGTATCTGTAGCATACCTATAGTAATAGTTTAGCTTTTTGCTTTTAAAATGAGGCTATTAGACGGTTGCTAATATTCAGTTATGAATTGCACAAAACTGATCTATGTTATCCTTGTCTTTCTCAGTTGGCCCTACTCTTGCATTGTTTCACAACGTAAATGCCTGGATTCACTCTTATGCACATGTAACGTTAATTCCTGCCTTCCTTTTGTTGTTGGCTTGTGACCTCATGTGGATTTCTCAAGTCCTGTTTTTGGGTAAGACCTATATCCAAAATAACTCAAGCAACACATTTCATCTTAGAAATAAGTGCCCTGATGTGTCTGCTTGATTTCTACACTTTGTTCTGATAACTGAACATTAAAATGGACAGAAAATGAAACTGAAGTTGATCATTATGCTGATATCACACTGGACCTTCTGTACTGCAAAGAATGAGATCTACTGCTCAACAGGTACTATATACTATTGTACTATATATACTACTATTGGTAACTAGCAACGATACTTTCTTCTGGGAAGTTGCTCTGGATAAGACCATGTGCTAAATGCTGTAAATGTTAATGTAAACTTAGTTAGCTGTGCCCTGTATAAGGCAAAAGTGCATGATAATTGCATAGTGTGAGTAAAAATGGCTGTGCAACTCTGTTATGTTAAATTAGACTGAATTATACAAAGAGTTATACACATGATGTACAACTGTTCAGAGAATGTGTTTAGACTGTAGTCTAATATGTACTGTTCTATTTTTCTATTTTGCTGACTTTACAAGCTCAAGAAGCAAGCAGAAATAACTTGATAAATTAAATATGGTTTACAGATCACATGACAGAGCTCATTGGCATAAAAAAGCATTTTTCTGAGTGTCTGGGAAACTACACTGCAGCCTTGGAAAACCAGACATGTCTACTGAAAATGTAATGTCTTACCATGTAACTCCATATGGTGTTCCTTCATGGTACATAGAACACAGATTTCTCTGAATAATTTCACTTGAATGTTCATGTCAGTAGTAACTTTCTATAAGCATTGTATATCTAAGCATCTGAAATTTTCCCATTTTATTTTAGTAAAACTTGAGCCCCCTCAGAGGTGGCTTGTATTCTTAAGTGATGCCAGTCAACTTGATATATATATTTTTTGATTGTTTTATTTAAAGCATTATAGTGTGATTACATAAAAGATAACGGTGATTATCGTTTTAGCTTCAGCTACAGGAAACTATACACATCACCTTGCTATTTTGAACGTTTCTAACAGGGTTCTTCAAGGTCTCGACAGCATCTCTGATGGTTCTGAAGACCCTGAAAAGTTCATTAGCAACCCTCTGACAGCATACAAGCTTGTGAGACAACTAAGAAATGCAGGCATAGTCATTGAGGAAGTCACAAAGAAAAACATGTCAGAGGGTCAGGTGAACTGTAGCGTGCATGTTCAAAAGTGCTCACACAGAATAAATGGATATGGAAAGATTTGACAAAATTGAACAAGAAGTAGCTATATAGATGATCATTAGCCAGATTGATAGGGCTTCAGTAACCTGTTAGAATTACTGAGGGTTAAGACCTGACGTGACCATTTAACAAAAACCTTTAAATGGTCAGTTTTTCAGCGCACATAGGATTTGCCTCAACCTGTTTACATCAAGAACATACACTTTTTCAAATATTTGACTGGCTAATTATCTGGAGTTTTCAAAGGTTTTTCACAGTTTTTCATTTCCATCTCAAATATATGGTAAGTGACTTGTTCTTCACAGATGCGATGGATCAGCCCACATTTTCTTCTATTGCAGTTCTCAGCATGCCCAAGCTAGGTACTGGTTATAACTCATGTGCTGAGAGCAGGATTCATTCAAATATGTGGGATAATTGAAGATTCTCAACTGGATAACTTGGGCAACCCTGGTCTAGACAGTGATGCTGTTATAAAGTATGAAATTTACCATAATATATGTGCTGGGGGCAGTCGTGGGCTGGAGGTTAGGGCGCTGGCCCTGTGACCGGAAGGTTGCTGGTTCGATCCCCAGGGCCGACAGTCCATGACTGAGGTGTCCTTGAGCAAGACACCTAACCCCCAACTGCTCCCCAGGCACTGTGGATAGGGCTGTCCACCGCTCCGGGCAAGTGTGCTCACTGCCCCCTAGTGTGTGTGTGTGTGTTCACTAGTGTGTATGTGGTGTTTCACTTTACGGATGGGTTAAATGCGGAGGTGGAATTTCCCCGGTTGTGGGATCAAAAAAAGTATCTCTTATCTTATCTAACTTGAAATATAAGTTTATCTAAACACTGGGTCGTCTAGTTACACCACCTTTTTATCAAGTTACTTTTATTATCCAGAGCGATTAAACCAAAGCAATGCAGCATACCTTAGAAACACAAGCTATGTCATAGCTTAATCTTGTTAAAAAAAACAAAAAAAAACAAATGCAAGTGTAGATACTTAAGAATTCATTAAGTGTATTTTTAATAAAGTAATAAAACAGGTAAAGTGCTGAGGATTAAAGAGAAAAGACAATGATTCCAAAATGAAGTGCAGTTGAGTGCAGTAAGGCTTTACCCTAAGTATTTCCTAAGTCTTCAGACCATGGCAGAAGGAACTGAATTACTGCAGGGCGAGTCCACCCCTGAGGGGCAAGCAAAAGGTGCAAACTTATTAAATACATATTTCATGTAGTAGTAATGATTTTCTAAAATTATAGAGAGAGTTGGGCAAAATGCTTGAAAAGCAGTGATGGCTGAATATTAAATACATTGTGCTAATTTTATCTTTTACGTACTCTAAATTTCCTTCAGGAAAATATCTATCTATCTATCTATCTATCTATCTATCTATCTATCTATCTATCTATCTATCTGTGTTTTATATATGTATTTCAATATATTTTTATATATATAATATATAAAAAGTAACAGTAGATTTTATTTCAATATATATTCAATCTATAAAAAGTAACATTCAGAATACATTTAAAACACGTTTAGAATATGTTTAGAGTGCATCTTGAAAAGGTACATGAAAAACATTTAAAAACTTTTTTATCCAATTCATATTGTTTTTGTTAAAGATACAATCAAGAGTCAATGCAAAAAGATGTGTCAGAATTTAGCACTGATAACTGAACAAACAAGAAGAGCAATTAATTTGGAGTTCTTCATTACTTTTGATAGATTGGTTCTCCATCTCATCATTATGCAAATTGCACTCATTTAATACACAGACTAATTGCATTGACTCATTGCAATGACTTACAAAATCAGTGTCATTCATTGCAGTTGTTTCTTTTAACTATTTAATTTGCATAGATTTGAAGGCACTAATGTCAAAGGCTCAGGTGTTTCCCAGTGAAAGTGATTTGGAAGGCATTGCAATGGTGGGATTTATAGTTGTTATTCATTGTACGTATTTTCTTTATATACATTTCTCAATGCTATAGTTATAGTGGAGATTTAGTTTTCATTAGTAATAATCATAAAATTTGAATTCTGCTTTATTTTCAGGGTTGGAAAATACTTTGACCTTGGACCCAGATGAAACATTTCATATTGCAGTGGTTGCTTACCGGAATCAGAAGTTCCAGTCTGCCACTCTTTGGATACAGGAGACTCTGAGGAAGCTTGATGAAGGTGCAGATGCCATGGTGACCAAACAGGAGGTTCTGCACCTTCTTGACTCTCTTCCATTTCAAGCATGGAATTTGCCCATCACTTTGGGACAGTTACTACCCCCTGGTAAGTCTAGATTACACATTTTGTGGTTTTCCTTTAATCATGTGAGTCTGTATGTGTAGGAAATTCCAGAATTTTTGTAGAATTATTTGATATCAGTTTTGTTGTATGAAAACGAATTCCACAGATTTTTCAACATTTCTGCACAATTTAATTGTTGTGAAAGTTTTTTTGCTTGCTTGAGTGAAATGGGTCATGATGTGTACCACAGAAATATAGCCATTTTATTTACTTTCCAAAACAATCAGTGAACCTACACGTCTACCCAAGTCTTATACGTAATGTCGATAATGGTAAAATAGTGGTAAAAACAATCGTTTCCTTACTTTCATGTATTAACTTTATGTGTGATACATAGCTTAAACAATTCAAATGTCAGGTGAAAATGCCCTGTGAAAAGTTCTGATGCAGAATGGAGCAAAAATATAATGAAATAAATAAAGAAATAACAGATGTAAAACAACAGCTTGGCAATAATAAAATAAATAAAAATAGAATAACAAAAATGAAACAATAACTAAAACATCCCAAGAATCACTTTAAAAGTTAACTAAAATCTAACTACTAATGTAAAACAGTTGCAGGGTGATCAGAGGTGGTTAGAGATTAAAAGTTTCAAATGTTCATGTGACACCAATAAATAATGTTTTAGACTTTCCTGTAATAATTTTTAGCTGTTGAACTGTAGCTAAAAGCAGATTTTCCCGATTCAAAGCTCTCAGTACCTAAAGGGGGATCCAATTACTGGAACAAGTCTGATAAACTGCATTATTTACACAAAGCATTTATGTGATGTATGATAGCAGATGGCCAGTAAGTGTTTTGTAGATAAAAAGAAGCCAGTGTGTCTCCCAACACATGGACAGAGATGACCAGCCAATCTTTTCATACAGTACACAGTGATGAGTGTTGTATGGGTCACCAGCAAAGAATCTTAAAGCAAAGTGATACACAGAATCTAAAGATTTTAGAATAGTTGCACATGCATTTCTGTATATTACAACACCATAATCCCATAATTCAGGGTGGACAATAGTGTTGCTTCAACGATCTTCTTTCTTGTGTGCATTGGGAAACAGTATTTGTTTCGACACACAAAGCCAAGTTTTTGCCTAAGTACAACCCCAATTCCAATGAAGTTGGGACATTGTGTAAAATATAAATAAAAACAAAATACAATGAATTGCAAATCCTTTTCAACCTATATACTGAATACCCAACTGAATACACTACAAAGGCAAGATATTTAATGTTCAAATGGATAAACTTTACTGTTTTTTGCAAATATTCACTCATTTTGAATTTGATGCCTGTAACACGTTCCAAAGAAGTTGGGACAGGTGCATGTTTACCACTGTGTTACATCACCTTTCCATTTAACAACACTCAATATGCGTTTGGGGACTGAGGACACTAATTGTTGAAGCTTTGTAGGAATTCTTTCCCATTCTTGCTTGATGTACAACTTCAGTTGCTGAACAGTCCGGGGTTTCCATTGTTGTATATTGTGCTTCATAATGCGCCACACATTTTCATTTTGGGAGACAGGTCTGGACTACAGGCAGGCCAGTCTAGTACCCGCACTCTTTTACTACGAAGCCACGCTGTTGTAACACGTGCAGAATGTGGCTTGGCATTGTCTTGCTGAAATAAGCAAGACGTCCCTGACAAAGACGTTGCTTGGATGGCAGCACATGTTGCTTCAAAACCTGTATGTACCTTTCAGCGTTAATGGTGCCTTCACAGATGTGCAAGTTACCCATGCCATGGGCACTAACACACCCCCACACCATCAGAGATGCTGGCTTTTGAACTTTGTGCTGATAACAATCCAGACAGTCCTTTTCCTCTTTGGCCCGGAGGACACGACGTCCATGATTTCCAAAAACAATTTGAAATGTGGACGCGTCAGACCACAGGACACTTTTCCACTTTGCGTCAGTCCATCTCAGATGAGCTCGGGCGCAGAGAAGCCGGCGGTGTTTCTGGGTGTTGTTGATATGTGGCTTTCGCTTTGCATGGCAGAGTTTTAACTTGCACTTGTAGATGGAGCGACGAACTGAGTTCATTGACAGTGGTTTTCTGAAGTGTTCCTGAGCCCATGTGATAATATCCGTTACATCCGCCTGAGGGATCAAAGGTCACGGGCATTCAGTATTGGTTTTCTGCCTTGCTGCTTACTTGCAGTTGTTCACAAAGTGGTGAACCTCGCCCCATCCTTGCTTGTGAACGACTGAGCCTTTCAGGGAGGCTCCCTTAATACCCAATCATGACACTCACCTGTTTCCAATTAACCTGTTCATCTGTGGAATGTTCCAAACAGGTGTTTTTTCAGCATTCCTCAACTTTCCCAGTCTTTTGTTGCCCCTGTCCCAACTTCTTTGGAACGTGTTGCAGGCATCAAATTCAAAATTTGTGAATATTTGCAAAAAAGAATAAAGTTTATCCATTTGATCATTAAATATCTTGTCTTTGTAGTGTATTCAATCAAATATAGGTTGAAAAGGATTTGCAAATCATCAGATTCTGTTTTTATTTATGTTTTACACAACGTCCCAACTTCATTGGATTTGGGGTTGTACATGTGAGCTTGTTAATATCTTGTTTAAAAGGGCATTCATTGTTTAGTCATATGCCAAACTATTTGTGCTCACTAACTCCTTCAGTGTCAGATCCCTTCAGAGTTGTGATTTTAAAAGTCTTAAAATTAGTTTTACAAACTCTGCAAAACAATATATTTTTTCTCAACATTTAAAACTAGTTTAAGATTGTAAAAAGCTGACTGTAGGGCATTAAAATAATACTGCAGTTTATCCACAGGGCTGCACATTTCTATCAGATCATTTCACAGATCATTTCTTATCCAGCTTGTAGCTATGTGGTCAAAACCAATATTTTGTAGACCTTTTAAAATGAGGGAATAGTCAACTGTATCAAAGGCTTTAGAGAGATCAATGAAATGAGTGCAACTTGTTTTTTTCTATGGATGTCACTGAAAAGATCATCTAAGATGAGACTAACAGCAGAGATTGTGCTATGCATTTCTCTAAAAACCAGATTGGTTAGTTAGACAAGACTGAATTTGTATAAATAAATGTCTTGCGTTGATCCTTTACTAAGGTTTCTAAGATTTTGCCTAATCATGACAATTTTGAGATGGACTCTATAGTTACTGAGGTCTGAGACATCACCTCCTTTGTGAAGTGGAATTACATGTGCTGTTTTCCAAATATTGGGAATTCTTCTTGATAAAATGATCAATTAAAATATGTAGTGTGTTCTAAAATAATGAGGATCGCAAGCCTCAAAAAGAACTTTTTGTAGTATTAATGGTGTAAAAAGCTTTGTCTACTAAGCAATGAGAGAATATATGAATTGTAAAGAGACTATGTCTTATACAGCAGGGGGTGTATCTACTCCATTGTGTTTCCATGTTAGAATTATCAAATGTCCAATGGCTGTTGAATGAGTATTAAATGCTTGGCACATTCCTTTCTGATCAGCAAGCTGTTGATCATTAAATGTGTTAGAATAGGCATTGATTTGTTTTAACTAAGGAACTTTCCAGAATTTGGGGTAGATTGAAGCTGAACTTAAATATCTTAAGATAATATTCAGCTTCAGCTTCTCTGGTTTGGGAAGTACACTTAGCTGTCTTAATTTAGGCATTGGTCTATGTGACCATTTTTTCTTGCAAAGGCCCAATCTTTATATCTTGTGTTAAACAAGGAAGACATTTCAGAAATGAACCACATATTCAATCTATCTTTGATTTAACGTTTTTATAAGGGGCATACTTGTTTACCACTGCCAGGAAAGGTTTGCTAAAGTGGTGTAATGCTAAATCAGTATCTGGGATTTCAGAAGTGTAGCGGATGTCAGTGAACACCAGATCATTTAAGAAGGTTTGCAAAAATAATGTATGGTGCTCCACAAGGCTCTGTTTTAGGACCTATATTATTCACATTACACTGTTGCCACTGGGTAACATTATCTGTAAACATGGCATCAATTTCCACTGCTATGCTGATGACACACAGTTGTACCAGATGATAAAATTCAGCTTGGCAAGATCTAGGACTGTATAAAAGACACAAAAGACTGGATGTTGAGTAACTTTCTCCTACTTAACTCAGATAAAACAGAGGTCCTGCTGCTAGAAACAAACTGTCTAATTTAACACTTAAACTTAATAGTTTCTCAGTTGTGTCTGGTTCATCTGTAAAAAATCTTGGTGTCATGATAGATCACGGTCTGTCCTTCAGTGCACATATAACGAATATTACTAGAATAACCTTCCTGCATCTCTGCAATATTGCTAAATTAAGTTAATGCATTGTCTCTACAGGATGCAAAAAAGCTACTTCATGCATTTTTACTCCAAGGCTAGATTACTGTAATGCCCTGCTGTCTGGATGTTCCAGCAAAAGCCTTAACAAGCTTCACCTAGTCCAGAACGCTGCAGCCAGAGTCCTCACAAGAACCAGAACGTTTGGCCATGTCAGCCCAGTTTTATCAACCCTACACTGGTTGGCAGTTCAATTTCACATTGATTACAAAATTATTTTAATGACATAAAGCTCTAAATAGACTCGCCTCTCAGTACCTGGGTGAACTTCTCTCATACTATGAACCATCACGCAAACTTGGATCACAAGGTGCTGCCTTACTATTAGTACTTAGAATTAATTAAGTTACATCAGGGGGGAGAGCCTTCTCATACAAAGCCCCCCAACTTTGGAATAATCTTAGTCAGTGTTCTTTAAGCCTAGGCTAAAAACTTACTTGTTCAGTCAAGCCTTTGGTAATTAGTTTTCCCTGTTAGATAAAAGGTGCAGATCTGGGGGTTCATGGACATATTCATAGAGTATTATGGTTAACTGGGAGTGCTGGTGCTGTGGTCCTGCTGCTCTCATGCATTCACTAAAGTTTACTGTTGGTGGAGCAGACGGGCGCTGACATCTCAGGGAGCCCTCATGTCTATGTTACTTTTCTGGTTTCTCCGTTTTAATTTAGCTGGAATCTGTGCTCCACTCTGTTAATACTGTAATCTGTGAGCGGTCACTGTTTACAGAACTAACTCTCTGTGTTTTCCTTTTCTTTGTCGAGTTGAACAGCTGCCCATCCTGTGCGTCTGATGCTGTTGCTTCTTCTGCCTTGATCAGGTGCCCATTGCTCGCCAGCCTTCTGGACCTGTTTGATCATCATTGAGCTTCATGCTGTACACTATGCAAACCTCACCCTCGTGAACTGACCCTCCTGATGATGCTGCTGCTGCATAAACTAAAACTATCTAATTAACCATTGCTTCATCTGTTTTTTTGTAGTATAGTATTTTATACTAATGCTGATTGCTATCCGGTGTCGACCAGAGGAGGGGAGTTTTTCCTCACCACTGTTGCCATTGGCTTGTTCATAGGGGCTTGGGCCCATATTTTTCTGTAAAGCTGCTTTGTGAAAACACCTGTTGTAAAAAGTGCTATATAAATAAACTTTGACTTTGACTTTAGTTGGAATATCCCATTGTCAGAAGAGACCTTAAGTCAGAACAAAGGGAGAGTGAATGCAGGGGCACTTTAACAGACTGCATAGCTATTCCCTCACAAAACACAAGTTCCATAAGAGGCCCGGTTGGATAAAGGCAATACTCCTCAGCTAAAAGGAGTAACTGTGTTGTACCTGTATCACACAGAATTGTGATATGGGACCTGAATCTGCTCCTCACCTGGCAATGAAATAGTACCTTTCATTCTGAAAGGTTGGTAGCTTGGATCAGTGGAACTGTTCACAGTTTCCACTTTGGAACTGACAGAATCCATATTTTTAACTAAAGCAACACTCCATCATTGACTAGAGTTCTGCCTTTGCTTTTCTTCCTTCTTTTTTAAAGCAGAACAGTTTGCAATTAGATGATCACACAAAAACACAAATGAATAACTTTTCTTGTCATTCTTAGCTTGATAGAGCTACAGTTTCAGTTACAGTTTCCCAGTTGCTGGGAAAATGGTTTCAATGGTGCATGTGTCAAAAAGGTATGCAGTATTAAGTGTGGAATAAATGAAGAGTACTTAACACAACCGATGTGAAACAAGACCATGTTAAAATCAATCTTTAAACAGCTAATTTTTGCATGAAATTCCCTATGTACTGTATTTCAGAGCTTCTCAAAGTCTTGAATTTCAGACAAGGATGTATATCAGACGGATAAGTCAACTGTCTCTTTCTTACTCTTAGTGCCTGGTTGTCTGAAGATGAAAGTCCTGTGGTTGCCCGTGCCAGTCAGAGAATAGCTGCCATCACTGGTCTGGACATGGAAACGGCAGAGGAACTGCAGATACAGGTCAAGATACAGTTTTCTGCTAGAACAGTGTTCCTAAACTTACAGGGCAAGTGTCTAGGCACTTGAAGGCTTTGAGTTTTTGGTCAGTGTCACAAACTTAAATTTGCATAGAGGCCTATAAATCCTCAATCTCTTATAATTTTATTTGTCAACCTTTTTTTAGACTTCTAAAAATGTCTCTTTCAAGGTTATAATAAAAAAAATCAATTTCAAAGATTTTTAATGTGGTCTCACACTTTTGGATGCCATTGCATTTAGTGGGCTCAATGTTGATTCTGCAGTTTTAAGAATGACACAAATAATATTTGGTTAACAGAGATCCTGTAGTCAGCAACTTACCAATGAAAACTGTAGTTGGTGGCTGATAAAGTGTAGCCCCTACATTTTCAATGATGGATCTATAGGTAAGTTATACAAAGTAGGCGTTTCTAATAAACTGTATTGTGATTTTGTTGCTTAATACAAACATTTACTGTAAAGCAGGTTCTTTTGGTGTGTTCTTGGTTGTTTTGTGGCTCAGAAATTTTAACTCACACAGGTCACGTCGGGATGTCATTTGACTAGAGTTGCCCAAAATTTGCATTTGACTGCATGCAGTTGATATGTAATGTGGTAGCACAGAGTATTTTAGGTACTCCTTTGTAGTTGTAGTTTAGGATTTTTCTGAATTTGATATGTGTATAAAAGTTTTTCATTTCTGTTTACTCTACAGCTGACAAACGACTCCTCCTTTGAACTCTGTGGGGAAAGGATTGCAACTGTCTTAGTCTATGTAGGCCTGTTATTGTTCTTTTTTCTGAACAGTTCAGTTCAGTTGATGTGATGTCCAGATCATTAATATCCTCCCTAGTTTGTATCAGATGACTGATGTGGAAGTTGGCAGGGCCGCTGTTTTTCCAAACATTGGTGCAGCACTTTAACCTAAAAGAGTTAGTAAATATAGAAATCCCTGTTATGTTTCCTCACTGTAGTAACGAAACCTTACATGAGTAATAGAATATTATTTTTGTCTTTATTTAGCAGAACAATACATATAAATAAAATGAAACTAAATTTAAATAAAATAATATGCAAATAAAATGGTGTAAACTTTATAAATTATATTTAAGCAGAAAAGTAATCACTTCTCTGCTTATGCTGGGTTCAGCAGTAGTTTGGTTCAACCTACTAAAGAGTGGAAAAGAGGATGCCAGAACCCTGCATGCTGCATGCCCTGTTTTTGCAGGCAAGTGGGGTAAGTTTCCAATAAATAGTTTATCATTATTTCAAAAGCTATTCCACTGTACACAGACAAATCAGGAAAATGATGAATATAATGATACATAAATATAATGATAGTGGTTGGTTAGTGTAGTGGTTAACACCTCTGCCTTCTACGCTGTAAACTGGGGTTCAATCCCCCACCAGGGTAAGCACCCTACACTATACCAATAAGGGTCCTTGGGCAAGACTCCTAACACCACCTTGGCCTACCTGTGTAAAATGATTAAATTGTAAGTCGCTCTGGATAAGAGCATCAGCCAAATGTACATGATACAACAATTATATCTGATACAAATGAATACTAAAATATATGAAATATGTTTTTTTCCAGAAAATGTTTCCATTAGATATATTTCCTGCACTTTTTATAACCAGTGTGTACTCACAGAACACGCAACTTAAAAGATGTTACTTTTAAATCTTTGATCTAGTTGCCTATAAGTGGATCCACACACGGGGACAAGAGTTCAGGAGGAGGTGCTCTCTATCCATGTTTGACTGAGACTAAGGCAAACAATCTGCAGTTTTCAAAGAAACTAATTCATAAATACATACATTTAGCAGCTGGTACAGATGGCAATGATCTGATGTTAGTCCAAATGTTTTAGTTTGGTTCCGTATGTTATATAATGAATGTTGAAAATGAAGACACTGAACATCAGGTTGACATGGAAAAGCTGTTGGCTCTTCTTGGTTTTACTTACTACATGCCGCCTACATAAATACATACAACACTAATGTAATTTCTTTCCTACTGAATAAATTACTAAACTGTCCAACCAGCACCCACATTTTTCTGAACTCATAATTATAGCAATAATAATCTACATTTTTGATGTAGCACTTTTCATTTTAGTTACAAACACATGAATATGAGTAAAACATGCTCTAAAAGAAAATAACATCTCAGTTAAAACCAGGAGAAATGCGCCACAATACTACAAGGCATATGCTAATGTAGCCTAAACAAAGATGCTTTTAATCTGAATTTAAAAACACCTGTCAAGTTTCCATTGGTAATATTCTCTGGCATACTGTTACAGAATTTAGGAGCTATTTAAGAAAACTATCTTCCACCCACTGAGCTGTAAGTGATATTATGAGTTTGCAGTAACTCAATTCTCAGAGACACCAGGTCAGCAATGAGGAATCGAATGCCTAGTTCATACTCACTGTCTAGTGATCAAACAGTGTAATAGCATACTGTAATAAAAGAACGAAACATGCAAAAACAATCACTAATGTTTTACCAAGATTTGATCTTCCATCTAGGGCTGCTATGGTACCACCTATTCAGTGCCAGAATGTTTGAAATAGTAGTATACTAGTTTCAATGCTAACGAAACATTTAGTTTAACGTTTTCTTTTGGAAACGCTCCTTTTAATGTTGGTAATGTGCCCTTCAACACATTCGTTGAGATCTTGCTCCTCATTTACCTTTGGTGTGAGACATAAATAACAATTCACTCTTCCCAAAATATATTCCAGTTGTAGTTATCAAATATACTTTTGTAATGTATGATATTCACCAAAAATGTATTTGTTAAATATATTTTATAATACATTTTAAATGTATTTTCCAAATGTATTTAGCAAATATATTTTTGCAATGTGTAACATAGTACCTGCTCTGTGAGGGTCCATGGGGGTCCTGACCACTGAAGAACAGGGTAAAAGGGGGCTAACAAAGTATCAGAGAAACAGATGGACTACAGTCTGTAATTGTAGAACTACAAAGTGCACCTATATAGTAAGTGGAGCTGAAAAAATGGACAATGAGCGTAGAAACAAGGAGGTGGTCATAATGTAATGCCTGATCAGTGTATTTAGACACAGTTATCATATATAACACCAGATCATTCCCAAACTGGCAACGTCTGCTAACTCATGGTGGTTAACACCTCTGCCTTCTACGCTGTAAACTGGGGTTCAATCCCCCACCAGGGCGAACACCCTACACTATACCAATAAGGGTCCTTGGGCAAGACTCCTAACACCACCTTGGCCTACCTGTGTAAAATGATCAAATTGTAAGTCGCTCTGGATAAGAGCGTCAGCCAAATGCCGTAAATGTAAACCACAGATTACTCTAAGGCAAGGCCACAAATGATAGCACTCACTACAGCTGTAATTCGTCATGTTAGTGTCTAAATGACAATATGTTTGTTTTAAACAAACATGTCCTCCACACGTCAATCTAAGGCTTCCTGTCTTATGTTCTTCTTTAATATTTGAATGCGGTTTGCTGGGCACAACTTTGCGAAATAAAAACTGAAAACAAACAACGTTCAACCAAGGTAGCCGGATTCATAGCAAACGACCACAACATCCTAGAGGTAAAAACAAACGCAGGCTGAGCTCGAGCTGTAAATGCCCAAAACAAGCAGGCTTAAAAGCGCGGGTGACCCTGTACCCTGTAGTTTGCGAAATTCACAGTCTTCATTGCGTTTAAACGAAGAATAGCTTTCGACTACAGTTCAACATCCGACATGGCGAATTTCAGTTTTATATCTATTCGTGTGAACATGGTGAGCTCATCCTCGCAGCGCGTAGAGGGCGGGGCGCCAAGCGTCATTCGAACCAGTCACTGCAGCGCTATGGGTTTTCCCCCCACCCGTTTTCCGCATTCAGCGCTAGGATTGGCTAGTAGTTCATACGCAGGCCAGATGGACCGCCTGTGGATGTGACCTACTAACCAATCGCAGCGCATGATGCAGGACCCCTCTAGCAAATCGCAGCGCAGGAGGCGGAATTGTCCTGAAAACGGGTGGGAAACAAAATAGCCACCGCTGCATTGTACGGCTGCTGATGCTGAGGGGAAACGCAGAGGAGGGAAAAAAAGGAAAATGTAAGGCTATGGATACGGATTTGAGGTTAGCAGGCCTCGGTTCGTCTCCAGGACGTAATTTTCGGTAAGCATCGCTTTATATTATTTCCTTGTTTCGAACGAAATGGATTACCGCACGGTCAAATCAATCTGCACGCGCTTGTTTATGTACGAGATGTGGGCTTTCAGGAAGGGACCGGAAAAGGATTTTCACTCGTTATCGGAGCATTGCTTCAGTAAAGCCCGAGGCTAACCTGGCTCTTTTACAGAGAAACAGAATGTCACTACACCGAGCTTAAAATGTCTGCACAGACGTGTGGATGTCATATGCTGCATGTTTGATCCCGTGAATGAACCAGTAGAGACCAATATTAGCCAAGGTAGCTAGCTATTAGGTCGCCCTGCATCCGAGCCATGTAAAAGAGAATGAGCTACAACTGATGGCTGCTCATAGCCCTTCATGTGGATGACAAGGCGGCTTTGGCTTAGAAAATGAAATATGTTTTTGGTGCACTTGCCACAAACAGGCTTAGCTACATGTATTTTCATAGAGCACTGAGACTGTTTGCGGGCCCAGGAGGAGTGCAAACCAGCTGTGGTAGGGCTGATAAGGCTTAAAACCCGTTCACAGCAGCGAGTTTCCTCTCATGCAAAATGCATTGGGCTTATATATTCGAAAAGCCTGTTTTTAACCTAGTGCTGACCATCCTGCAGCTACCAGTTAATCGGTTACTGAGCATAATATCTAGAAACCATTAGGCTGTTTGTCCTGCCTAATACTAAAGTGACCTCTAATTTAGTGGCTCAGTGACCAAAGATGAGTACAGATGAAAAATGAAGTAGCTTGACTTACATTATGTCGGTAGTCATCCATGTATGGCCTCAAAAATATTGCTTAAAGAAGAAAAAATAGGGTTCTATGCTGCATGTAATATTTGTTGCCACAGTACAGTTGTGCAGTATTTGAGTTGACCTGTCCAGTGTGTGTGTGTGTGTGTGTGTGTGTGTGTGTGTGTGTGTGTGTGTGAGACAGAGAGAGAGAGTGTGAGTGTATTTGAGTTCATCCATAATATACCCTAATTCAGTATCCCTCATGTCACCTCAGGTCTATATTAACAGTGCAGACAAGCCAAATCAAATCAGCCGAGACATTTGGTGTCTGACATTTGCTTCTTTAGCTTTGTACTGGGGTCCGGCGTCTAGCTAGTAAGTGATGGAATTTATGGAATTTATAACCACCAATTAGCAGAATACAGACTTCATGTCTAAATGGTCACACGTTCACCTTAAACCATTTTTTAGTTTTAAGTAATCACTAATAGACTTGCTTATTGTTTTTTGGCACTGTGCCATACTGTTATCTAAATGGACAAAATTATGGACAGACAAGATGCTTTTGCTACATGTTTTAAATACTGTGCACTCCTGGGCTCGAGTGCAAATAGACAGACCTGCTCTAAAAGATAACTTGAGTTAATTTAGCCTCATGTTATAGCAGTAGGCTACATTACACACTTCGCTTGAGATTTTTAAGTCACAATGCAGACTTTCACACCGTTTAATCCGTGTTATCTCTCCTTTTCTGTGTTGGGGCTTAAGACCAACTCTGTGCCAACTCTTACAATGTCAGTGGGTATCCTATTTATAAAAAGCCCCACATGTTACAGCATATTTTGAAAAACTCATCAGAGGTGCCCAGACCTGATTACAGTGGCTAAACTACGATTGGGCAGTCAGTGTTTAGGAGCAGGAACTCTCAGATTTCATAGTAACAAGTAACATATTCTTGTAGACGGTAACATTTCTTGCTGAAAGTAATAGACTGTAGCTTGTTCAGGCTCTTACAGGAAAATCGGGATACAGGTACAGTGATACGGGGGCGAATTGGTTTCTCTGCATCATGTGAAAATAGTTTATTTCTTCATTTTCTTAAGCAGTACTTTATAGATAGAGCTGGCAGTTCTAGAAATCTTACATATAACCCTATCGTGAGACAAACGTTTCACAGCTACTTTTGATGCTAAGATTATGTATAATCAGACTTGCGTCTAGCAGCTTTTGGTCAAAGTAAAAGCACAGCTGTTTTTGTTAGGTTACTTGACGTCAAATGATTTCTGGCCTTTATCTTCAGTCTTAGTATGGTTATGATCTAGTTTTGCCGATGCATGCATGTGTAGAGATTTGTTTGATAATCACAATATTTGTTTAACAAGAAAAATCATAATTATTTTTAGATATTGGCCAGCCCTAGTGGCAAGAAGCGTAAATTATGGCTAAGGTGGAGTTTGTACATGTACACGATGAGCCTGTAGAAGAGCAGTTATGCAAATCCTGGTCAACACCCAAGAAAATCCGTGAGAGTACAGCTGTGAGTGGATTGGATTATGTTTTAAGTGATACCAGTTCATCTAAGATGCACACGTTTTAACTGATTATATTCTAATCAACTTAATACTTGTAATGGACCAGTGCAGAGCAAATTTAAGCTTAGATGAAGAAGAGTAATACTATAGGCTCTTCACTGGCCTGTAATTTTGCGGGAAAGCCACCCAATATGGTCACTCTAATCGAAGTAAACACATTTCTCAAAGGAGTTTTGAGTTTTTAATTCTGTACCTTATAAGAAATCAAACATCCAATTCAGACACATAAGACATTTTTGTATAAATTGCAGTGTATTCATTTTATATAGAGTACTGAGCACTGATATGATAAAAAAAACTAATGGCCTATCTGTTTCTGTCTTTGCTGCTGAATGGAATGAAATGACATGCTTGTCAGTTTTGGTATGGAAATTACATTAAAATATTTTATGAAAAAGTTACACTAAAGCCTTAAACAGACAAACTATGTGAGTGGGGGTAGAGACAATACAGTTAAGACAAAAAACATTGGACATGGGGCACCACTTCATAGCCCTTCATAGCCAAGTGCCATTTGGTCAGATTTTGAAAATACTATAAACTCCATCTTTCCTACCCAACATCACTAACAAATATAACTTTGATTTGCCATATTTAATAGCAAGCTAGCTAGGTGCAAATGTCAGTATATTAAACAACAGTCAGTTGGCTAATCAGTAGGCTGAACATCATTAATTTGAAAGACTGCCAAATGTAGTAAAAACCCATTTACATGCAGTCTATATATCAGCTATATATATATATATCACAGCTATATCTGGGTAAGCAAACTTAGCTAGATACATATCTATGTGACAGAACGCTTTGAAATTGCTTTCAAATGGCAGATAATCTAGACTATTTAAGTGTGAGTCATAATAAACACATTTTCTTAGGAAATGAAACACCATGAAACAGCAGGAAGGATTCAGTACGTGTTTAGATGACTGCAGAAATTGATAGAACAATAAGAAGAGGGTGTGTCAGCGTCATAACTGTCGATCAGCTGTGCTGGGCAACAATCATTTTGATCTGTACAGGCAGAAAGTTTGGTTACTTGCCCTTTTAGACAATCTACTATTTAAGCATCCTTGGGTTTGTGAAGGGTGCTATATAAATTTAACTTATTATTATTATTATTATTATTAGCATTACTATTAACTAGCATATGAAGTTCTGCTAGTAAAAACAGTCTGGATCTAAAAAAAAAAGTTGTTCCTTAATTATGTCTTGTCAACCGATAATTTGTAACACACACACACACACACACACACACACACACACACACACACACACACACACACACACACACACACACACACACACTTCTAAGCCACTTATCCTTCCGTGTCCCAGGGGGTGGGGGGCTTGGAGCCTGTCCCAGCAGTCATGACCACACCCGGGACAGGTCACCAGTACATTGCAGGGCTAATCTGTAATATCCAGTATGAAATATTTTAATTTTATGCTCTAGTATTTTTAATTAAACAGTACCTTATGTGATTGTGACTTCAATAATAACACTTCTTAAACTCTTCTAATGCAGGAGTTAACAGCAAAAACACGGTCTTAACCCTTTAAAGGGCCAGGACCCATTGGCTATAATATTCAAATATTTTATTAGTTCTTCTCTTTTATGTTATAATGTTGTTTTCAGGTGCTAAGGTTAGGTTTGGATGCATTTTATGTTTGTCAGATCCACCAATTCAGCCTATGGTGTCATCTTAGTTAAACAGAGGCCCTTGTATTGAACCGACCACTGACATAACCGTTAAAGGTTTTACACCATTATCAGGACACTGCAAGTTCCAAATTTGGTGGTGCCGCAGCCAAAAAGTGCTCTAATAATTGATGTGTTTTCCAGAGGTGTGGACTCAAGTCACATGGCTTGGACTCGAGTCTGACTCGAGTTATGAATTTGATGACTTGAGACTCAAGAAAATCAAGAAAGACTTGCCACTCAACTTCAAAGCTCGACTTTTGTGCGTTCACCATCATTTTGCTGTCTTTTCTCCAAACTTTGTTCAGCTTGGTTGTTTCTGTTGTCGTCTAAATGAAATTCAAACGAGCAGTTGTTTTTAGTTGGCTTGTTTAGTGCTGAGCTAGTTTTAATTTTAATCATATGTAGCCCAATGTTCCCAAAAAGATAAAGTTTTTTTTTTATTTATGATCAATAGTACTTGTCAAATTCTTTTAATGTGTAGACTATTCTGTGTGTACATACTAGGCCTGTCATGGTTATCTGTGTACTATGGATGTTTTATTTCAGTTGGAAAAGAAAAAACTAATAATAATATACAGTGTACTACATTACTATACACTACTAACATGCTGTCATTTAAAGGCTCTAGTAGTGTTACCATTAAAATAAATAAATAAATAAATAACCATGTTTATTGTCACATCACATTTACACAGGACCCCCTTGGACCCTCACAGAGCAGGTACTATTTGGGTGGTGGATCATTCTCAGCACTGTAGTAACACTGACGTGGTGGTAGTGGTGTGTTAGTGTGTGTTGTGTTGGTATGAGTGGATCAGACACAGCAGTGCTGTTGGAGTTTTTAAACACTGTGTCCACTCACTGTCCACTCTGTTAGACTCTCCTACCTTGTCAGTCCACCTTGTAGATGTAAAGCCAGAGACGATAGCTCGTCTGCTGCTGCATAGTTTGTGTTGGTCATCCTCTAGTCATTAGTGGTCACAGGATGCTGCCCAAAGGACGCTGTTGGCTGGATATTTTTGGTTGGTGGACTATTTTCAGTCCAGCAGTGACATTGAAAAAAGAAATATATAAAAACTCTAAATATATACACATATACACAATATACACTATTATTGCATATATATATATATATATATATAGAGTCAGTGTTTATGTATTTATTTTTTTATTTTACATTATTTTGTGATGTGGCCTAAGCTGACTGACTTGTGTAGGACTCAAGGATTAAGACTTTTGACTTGGGACTCGAGACGCGCCTTCACTAAGGACTTAAATTGAGACTCCACTGTCTTGACTTGGGACTTGACTCGGGACTTGAGTGTCAAGACTCGAGACTTACTTGTTACTTGCAATTGAGCGACTTTGTTCCCATTATTGACTGATGCTGGTAGTAACACAGGACGCTAGTATTCATTGATATTATTGGCCAACTGATAAATTGGTCAGCCCATACTTACAAGTAGAAAACATGTTCAAAAATTGAAATTAGCATTTAAATTTAGTCAGTGGTCGGAGCCCTAACCTCTAGTTAGCTGTTTTAGTTAAATTACCATTACCATTGCCATTAACTTGGGTATTTACTGTCAACATCAGCAAATTTAAGTTTTGTCCTGTCATTTTACGTGCTTCAATGTTCATGAGTCAGCGAGTAGAGGACAATACATATCGGCTTGATTTGGGTCACAGAGAATACAAATAAATATTCCTCCAAGTGCCAGTTTTAAAAAGTCCTTTTTCAACAGAATGGGATAAATAAAACCTGGAGTTATTTCTATAGGTGTGGACAGTTTACTGACATGGGAGCACACAGTTTAGATTAACCTTTCTCCCTGTGTAAAGCCATTTCTACTTTACTGAATCTGTTCTTCACATGCATCTGTTGTGCGCTAGGTTCTAAGGAGAGACACGGATACAACGTGAAATGGAAATTCAGTGTGGTGTACTTCAGAATTTGTAGGGGTGACTGATAAGCAGGTGCAATGTAAACTCTGCAAATGGCACCTACAGCAAAAGCTTCTGTTTGTGCTGAATAAACTATGGTTCAGTAGTCCAGGTCTTAGTTGGGGAGCCCTATAATTCAGTACTGTAAATAACCAGAATGCTGTTTATTTAGGCAGCCTTACTATGCAAACTATTAGACTGCTTTGCTCATGTTACTTCTGACTTTATCTGTGACCCCAGAGTAGCTCTCTATTGAAATGAAGGAAGATACACTTCTTCTATGTAATTGATTTACTTAGGAATCTCTATGTTGAATATAATTAACATTACCTTGTTTGTATCACAAAATTCTGAAAAATGTTTCCTTAGTCATTTTAAAGTAGATGGCGGCTTTGACATGTCTCGCTATCATCATACAAATGTGTCAAATTTTTTACACTACAATAATTCCAGTGCACTTGCAGGATTCTATGTATGATTCTCATGTTTTAGTCAGATCCAGTATAATTTAGGGAATGTATGAAGTAAAAGACTTTTTAGCAACTGTGCCAATTTGAAACAGCTTAGTACCTGCACCACTGGTCATGTGAATGTTTTGAACTTTTGCAAAGATCACAAAAAGTAAGGTTGTTAAAGTTAAGCTGGCTGCTAATGTGTAAATTATTGTTGCACTAGCCCATAATGCTAATCCTGTAGACCTGTCTTAATTTTATTGTGTATTAAGGCATGATGTATGCATGTGCTTTTGGGATATTAGGTTTATTGACATATTTCCAGCATTGCAAGCTTTGATTAAATCTCAGCTCTTTTCATTCTCAGCCTTACTGGCATGTAGATAGTTGGAACAACTGTCTACTGACTGCACAAATTGCATAATGTAGATTATGCCTTGCTGCTCTCCCCCCTCCAAAAACCCCAGCCTACCAAAAATCCAATTTCGCGAACAGGAAATGACATGGGCTGACTGAACTGAAGCGAACGTAAAATCCGTCTGGGTCTGGCATTAGCATTACATCATCTTCGTCACATCCCAGTCTGTGTTGAAATATGGCCGTATTTTTGGTGTGTTATCTTGAAAATGACCCAAAATAACAATGTCTTATAGCAAGAAAAGAAAACCATTTCCAGGTGTAGCTGAATAGGAATTATTGTAGTGTACGCTCTTGTAGTGTACGCTTTCTGTGGAGTATATTCATGTATTGATCATTGACTTTAAGTGCACCTGAGCTGGCCTTCAATCATGGCTCCTTGAAATAGGATTTGGTCTTTGCAAGATTACATATCACTGCTGTTGGAAGAAAACCTTGTATCTCCATTTTTAGCATTTTCAGTTATTGACATAATTTGAAAATGTCGGTTGCCCTTTACATTATGTGGAAATTTCATGATAAATGATGATAAGTGGACCAAAAGAAATGGCCCAAAATTACTTGGATAAGTCTAATTCCATTGACTTACATTTAAAGTCCTGGAAATGTATCATTTTGGAGATACAACAGCAATATAGTGGTCTGTGGCTGAAGTTTTGACCTTTCATACAATGTATTTGGTGTCTTAAAGAAACATCTGATTTCTGAGTGGAGAAAAAACTGGGTCACAGTGCCAGTGTGCTTGTGATGCATTCCGCAAGCTGTCCAAGAAGTGAGCCATTGTAGCTGTGGGTAGAGATGGCACAACGCCATTATTTCTTGTCTGAACTTCGACACCTGAACTCCGGTATTGGTACATATCTAATTAAATTACGTCAGTAATGTTCACTGCAACGAAGAAGATTCCAAAGGAACATGACCAAATAGGCTAACTGCATAGATACAGGCTATACTAATATAAACAAGTATATGTGCGCCAAATGAATCCAAACATTGACTAACGATGAGTTAAAGCAAAACGTCTCAATGCTTAATAACTTCTTGTTATATGTGTATCATTATTATGTGTTTAATATCTAATTAAACTACTACACAGAATTGACATATTTTTAGTTGGTTTTCATTTTTGCCTATGGTTAGCTAGAGAACGCTGGATTGCTGAAGTAGCAGCATTTAAAAGATTTTTAAATGACTTTTGACTAGTGTAAATGATTTAGTATTTTGTTTCTTTCACAATCGATGCAGTTGCATCAAGAGAAATGCACCGAGCTGCACCGAGAAAATGACGCTTTCAACCACTTTACTGCCCCACAGGAAGAAATACACAGCTCAGCGTGATCTCATACAGTATGAGTCTGTGCCCTTTCTAACTACATTTGATACAGGATTGCATCGCATTCATTCTTTGATATCAGATGAAGTATTTTCTGCTGATAACCACCTGATATCAGCTCTCATCAATTAGGTCTTTAACAGTACTCATTATTGTCATGACAAATGAATATACACTATATTGCCAAAAGTATTCGCTCGTCTGGCTTCACATGCATATGATCCATAGGGTTTAATATGATGTCACCCTCCCCCTTTGCAGCTATAACAGCTTCAACGCTTCTGGGAAGGCTTTCCACAAGGTTTAGGAGTGTGTTTATGGGAATTTTTGACCATTCTTCCAGAAGTGCATTCATGTGGTCAGACATTGATGTTGGACGAGAAGGCCTGGCTCACAGTCTCCGCTCTAATTCATCCCAAGGGTTTCTGTCGAGTTGAGGTCCGGACTCTGTACAGGCCAGTCAAGTTCTTGCTTTGCGAACTGGTGCACAGTCATGTTGGAACAGGCCAAATCGTTATGTCCATGAGGCAAGGAGAGGGAGAGGATTTGGGTGACCACAATCAGATTAGGGAATGCACAAATAAAATTTCACTTTTGGCATCCAGCGGCTCGTGTATCTCCAGATGTTTCTGGGTTAATACAGCATTAGTGACAGTGGCCTGTTTGTGACAGGGCCCGGTCCACGTTCATGTCGAGATGGGGTCCCAGACACTGCGTAGGTACACTACAGTGTTGCTGTGAACAGAAAGCTAGTCTGAGCCTTAGCTTAGTGTCTGTTTTTCTGTCAGTTTTTTTGTAATAGTCATGAGTGACACAACAAATCCAATTCATAGACTTTGCTCACACATCACATTGCTTTATTGTGCAGTTCTGATTGTTTGCTCAGATTCGGTCTTTTAGGTCTAATGGTTCACATTTGTGTGGGTGTAAGAGACTCGTATCTGTCATTAATGTGAATGAACTTTCTCTAAACCAACCTCCATGCGTACGTTCACATTGATAAGGTTATATGAATTCACTCTTTGTGCCATAATCAACAACAAAAAAACAGCAGAACAAACGTTTGTCACAAAGAAGATTTTCTCTGGCAAGATGAAGCAAAAAAAAAAAAAGTTAGCTGATGCTGTCATGTTAACACTGAATGATCTTGCATGCACGGTGCAAAAAAAATTCTGATCTGACTTTTCTTATTACGTTTGCATGGCACAGCTCGGCTTTCACGTTTTGATCAAGTTACAGACAGATGTTGCTGTGAATTGCTGGTGTAAATGGTCACAGCATTTGCAGCTGCAGCATGACGGAAGGATATGGCCTAGAACCTCATTGTCAGAAAGAAGCTCACATCCCACCTGGCTTGAAGGAGGACAACTGTGGGACTGGTGTTATCCTTGATAAGACATTAGACTTAGGACACTTAAACATGGACCTCGTAAACGTAATGCCCTGCAGCATTTTTTCCTTGCTGGTTTGCAGCATCATGGTGACCCAGGAAAGAGCAGACTATGACTTGTAATGATGGCCAATGGAGAAAACTTTGGCTTTGCTTCATGAAATGCAGAATACGTGTCAAAACTAAAATCAAAATGCAGTGTTTACGTTCTTATTTATTTTTCACAGCAACAGGATGCATATGTGACAAAATGAAAATGCTAAATTGATAAATCAACAGCAAAGTGAGTTTGTGATTTTAGGACATCCTCCGACCTCCGCGTCAGATCGGCATCATTCCTCAAGCTAAACGACTTCGAGTCTCGAGAGAAACCGTTGTCATGTCTCAGATCTGGTGTAAGTGAACATCAGACCAAATGCTGTCAGACCAAATGGCCTTAGAGGAAAGGTATCAAACGCAAGCCTGGTTGAGCATATACTGTTTCGTATAACTTAGAAAACTATTGTGTATCTTGATATAAATGCCAGGATTACATTTCCAGTTTCTCTGAGGCCGTTTGGCCTGATGTTCATTTACACCAGATCTGAGACATGATGATGGTTTTTCTCATAAAGTCACTTTGCTGTTGATTAATCTATTTTGCATTTTCATTTTTATGTCAGATATGGTATTCATAGCCGATTGCTATGAAAAATAAATAAGAATGTGAACGTATTTTGATGTTAGTTTTGATATGTATTCCGCATTTAATGAAGAAAAGCCAAAGCCAAAGTGAAGCTTGTATTTTCTTACATATTTACTCCATTAGCTTTTTCATTTTAGATTTGGCCATGAAATACCAGAATAATGACTAAAATGAAATGACAAATAGCAGTTTTAAATGTATTTTTATTTTTGTCACAAATTACTCATGCTTATGTGAAAAATTAAATCGCAAATGCAGATATTTTATTTCATTTTCAGTTTTGGCAGGATATTTGCGCAGATGTTTGGAAAAAGAAACGGAAATATAAGGTTTGCATTGACGTTTTATTGTTTTCATTTTAATTTCTTTTTTGGCTGGATTTGCCTACCATACCACTTCATGACTGAGTTGCTGTGGTTCCTAAACACTACCACTTTGCATACACACACACGCACACACACATACACACACACATATGCATGTATATACGTACTCCACAGTATGAGAATGTCCAGATAGACTTCTTAAGACATGCTAACCATCCTTGATTGCTGGGTAGAGATTGGCTCCAGAACTTCTGTGCTGGAAACACAAGACACACGTGCAACGCTTCTTATCTGCAATCTTGCAGAGTAATCTCTTAATCACTGTTATGTCACCCTGATTATAAACAGGTTATGTAAAGAGAAGTAGATAAAGTTTTAGAGTTTAGGGTCCTATGAAATCTGTTTAGTTTTTTCTTGGCGTTATTAACTGTTTAGAATTTTTGAATTTTACTTATTTATTAAAAGTACAATAACCAACAATAGAGAAAGTCTATATATTGCATTTTTAATGAATCTAGGAAGTCATAGGTCCATGTGAGTTTCAATAATTGCTGTTTGCTTTGTCAGTGAAGCTAGCACGGGTTCTTAACTGCTTGAAATCAGCAGCTTGGAGAACGGGATGTGTGTGGGAGATTGCTGCGCACTGCACATGTTGCCAAGGCAACGTGCAGCCATACTGTTGGTCGCTCCCAGTAGGCCATAGGTGACCCTGTTGCCTGTTATATCCAAATATGTAAGTTATATGAGCTGGTCCAGGCACACCCACTTAAATTAAATTAAGTGGGAAGGGACTTTCTTATGATCAGAATACAGGGATAGACTCGTTATAATACAGTAACTGTATAATTCTAGTACTAGCTTGAGTGACCTATATGCACACCATTCCAGGGAGACTTGTTGGTAGGGGGAATACGGTATTCAGTTTGAGTGATGTACTGCTGAGACCACTCCTCCTATTAGTATCATAAAGATATTCCAATCCACATAATGACTTATGGCAGACATCATGAAAATAATTGTCTTTTAAAGTACACTCTAAAAAGTGCCAGAATGAGTTCTTTTAGTGTTGTCATTAGGGCCTCCGTGAAGAATTCAAATAGTCTATAGTGGAACTGATTTTTTTAATTTGGTATTTGGGGACTGTGTCTTTTGTTGACCCTCTAGACCCCACAAGAATTCTAGAACAGTATTGTGGGTTTCTGACAATTATCAGAGTATGCAGCTTATTTTTACTATTTTAAGTGAAACATTTTTTGGACAGTGGAAGGAATACTTCAAGGATCTTCTCAATCCCACCAACGGTCCTTCCCCAGAGGAGGCAGAGCTTGGAGATCCAAGCGAGCATTCGTCCATCATTCAGGCTGAGGTAGCCAAGGTGGTTGGAAAACCCCTTAGTGGCAGAGCACCGGGGCTGGATGAGATCCACCCGGAATTCCTGAGGGCTCTGGATGTTGTAGGGCTGTCATGGCTGACATGCCTCTGCAACATCGCGTGGACATCTGGGGCGGTCGCCCTGGAATGGCAAACTGGGGTGGTGGTCCCACTTTTTAAGAAAGGGGACCGGAGGGTGTGTTCCAACCACTGGGGGATCACACTTCTCAGCCTACCCAGCAAGGTCTATGCAGGGGTACTGGAGAAGAGAGTCCGACCGATAGTTGAATCTCAGCTACAAGAGAAACAGTGCGGGTTTCGCCCAGGTCGTGGAACACTGGACTAGCTTTTTATCCTCACCAGGGTCCTGGAGGGTGCGTGGGAGTTCGCCAAACCAGTCTACATGCCCCGGCAGTACGGTGTGAGGGGCTCGTTGTTACAGGCCGTTCAGTCCCTGTACAAACGGAGCAGGAGCTTGGTTCGTATAGCGGGCAGTAAGTTGGATTGGTTTTCAGTCAGGGTTGGACTCTGCCAGGGCTGTCCGTTATCACCGATTTTGTTCATAACTTTTATGGTCACGAGCTTTGGGTAGTGACCGAAAGAATGAGATTGCGGATACAAGCGGCTGAAATGAGCTTTCTCTGCAGGGTTGCCGGGCTCTCCTTTAGAGATAGGGTGAGAAGATCGGCAATTTGAGAGAAGTTCGGAGTAGAGCTGCTGCTCCTCCACGTTGAGAGAAGCCAGTTGAGGTGGTTCGGGCATCTGGTAAGGATGGCTTCTGGACGCCTCCCTAGGGAGGTGTTCCAGACATGTCCAACGGGGAGGAGACCCCAGTGAAGACCCAGGACACGTTTGAGGGATTATATCTCTCGACTGTCTTGGGAACGCCTCCATATCCCTCTGGAAGAGCTGGAGGAGGTGGCGGGGGAGAGGGAGGCCTGGGCCTCTTTGCTTAGGTTGCTGCCCCCACGACCCGGACCTGGATAAGCGGTTGAGGATGGGTGGATGGATGCATTTTTTCACATAACCAGGAAAAATGATAATAACTTAACAATTAACATGATATTAGGCTATAAATATTCACATTATATCAGACAATCTTTGTTAAATGCTGAACTCAATTATGATAATAATTAACGCAGTATAACTTTCCTCAATTGAACTATAAGAGCTATTAGATAAATTTTCAAAATAATACACTAATCTCACACTTCCACATTCTAGTAACAGCCCTGGTGGCGTTTTCTACTACAAGGAAAGTGACACTACTCTGTCTCTGCTGTCACCAGGACACACTTCAATTTTTTCAACATGATTAGAGAAGGAGGGGGCAACGAGTAAAATGAGTCACCAGATATACTTTAGCAACGTCTGAAACATGGAGTTATATATTCTTTGTTTGAGGAGAGCAAGCAGTGATCTGTTCTCCTGTGACCAAGTTTGACTCACAAGATAAGTGGCGTTAATATGAAAGCATTCATATTTAAGTATTAGTGCATTCCTCTGAAACGAAAGTGAAAGAAAGAAGTTGGTTCATGCAAGTTACAGCCCTGATTTAAACGAAAGTAAACTGAGGAAGCTGTGAAGCATTGGGAAGCGGGAGAACGCTACTTTTCCAGGCTAGCTGTTTTTACCAGCTGGCCAACTTGAAGCAACGTTGGTGGTTGGTTAGTGTAGAGGTTAACACTTCTGCCTTCTACACTGTAGACTGGGGTTCAATCCCCCACCAGGGCAAGCACCCTACAATATACCAATAAGAGTCCTTGGGCAAGACTCCTAACACCACCTTGGCCTACCTGTATAAAATGACCAAATTGTCACTCTGGATAAGAGCATCAGCCAAATAATGTAAATGTAATGTTCCATCATTTGCACAACATGGCGTATTGATGTTACTGTAGATCAAACAACACACAAAAGCACCTATTTCAGTTTAAACATACCATAAAGGAGGACTTTGTCTGGTGTTGATATACTGCGGTTCACCCCTCAAACTACTATTGAGAAATCCAGTTGTCTGCTAGCTGGTGTCTGAATATTGTGGTGTGCTCTGACATGGATATGGTAGGAACACTGGCAGTAATTCGTACTAAGTTGACGTTGTTGTAAAACTAACCAGTTTAACAATGTTGTTGGCCGCTTGTCAAATCTGTTCTCTTTCTTAAATTATGACTGTTACAAAAATTGAGGCCATGCTTTTCCAGCTGGTGAAAACAGCCAATCAGAAACTTTCTCCCACTATCACAAGACAGACTTGGGAATGTTCCACTGTCTGGCAAGTGTTTGCCATTTTCTGATAATAAAGGATAGTTTAAAACAGCAATTAACCACCCAGGAGGTTAAAAATCAGCCTTCAAACTTGAAAGAAATAATGATTTGACATTTATTGCCATATGTATCAATATCAAAGAACATGAATTTTGTTTATTGTGACAACATTTTTGGCCATATTGCCCAGCCCTGTAAACACTGTATTCAATGAGGGAAGTAAGGCCAAACTGGGGCTTCTCTGAACCAGCACTTAGTACTAGCTTTCTTACAAGCAACCAGAAATGTATTCAGTAGGTAGACATCACTCTTACTTAAGCCTTCAGGGGTTACACCAAGATACACAGAGTTAAATGACACCTCCACATCAAAACCCACGATCTCAGAAATAAATGTCCCCACATTAATCCAAAAGAACTGATTTTTACACATCACCATACCATGTGCATGGTCTATATTGCTCCACCTCCACAGCAGGGGAAGTGGGCCCCAGTTAACCTTAATTTGAGAGTGTTATAAAAAATCTGATCAGACTATTCCAGCAAAAATCCCTCCCAATCAATGAATTAGTGGAAGTACAATGGTTTTCCCATACTCGTGACCATACTTCCTCTGGGATCTTTTTCTGTGCATCTTGTTCCCAGCAAAGTCTCACATAATTAGTAGAATTTTTATTCATTAAACAGATGGCTTTGTACAGTTTGCCAATAACCTTTTTATTTCCTTCACCCTCATATGCATCTATAAAAAACTGCGTCAGTCCTGAGAAAGGAACTGGGTTGGGGCCTTTAACCTCTTTCACATAGCAGTGATGGAACTATAAATATCTAAAATAAATCCTATTTACAAAGGTCAAATGAGTTGTATAATTTCTGAAAACTATCAAGTTCCACATTTGATAGCATTATACAGAGGGCAGTAATACCACCTGTAGACCACTGTACCTATAATCATACAATGCTGGAGTGAAACGTGGGTTATAAGATGGCCAACTCAATACTACTAATTTCTCTATGAAGCTGGAATCTTTTAATCACCTCAAGCCAGATTTTAAAGGAAAATCCAACCCATTGATTCTGTATTTACACTAATTTCTTAGTCCTCTCAAGACCACCTAAAACTGACTGTACTGGATTATTCATTAGTGAAAATTCGATATCCTTCCATTTCGCTTCATAGGCTGGATTGCACCAAAGTACAAGTGGTCTTATTGAGCAGCAGTGTAATAATCTTTTAAACATGGCAGTGCCATCCCTCCCTTCTCTCTCAGCACCATCAGGGTAGAATATTTTACTCAATGCCTCTTTTTATTCTAAATAAACCTAGAAATATGTGTCCCTGTCCATGTCCTTATATTTTTTTAGCTGGTTAAAATGTATGGCTAATCAAAAGTGACACATCTTTTGATAAACGGAAACCAAGATATTGAATGGATAAAGAGTGTCAATTTAAGTTTTATGCATTTACCAATTCTTTAGAGGGGCTAAAATTAAAAGTCAAAGCTTGTGTTTTTTGAATATGGAGTACATATCCAGAGTAATTACCATATATTTTTAAAATACATGAAAATTAATTTTAATCATAGCAGATAGTGAAGAGTATAGTGTTCTGATACATTGTAACATCCATCCATCCATCCATCCATTTTCTAAGCCGCTTCTCCGTCAGGGTCGCGGGGACATTGTAACAACCTTTTACTAAATTCAAATCTATCCATCACCTGGTATAAGAATTCCCAGCCAACCGAGTTAAGGGCCTTTTCCGCATCCAAACTAAGGATAATTGCACTACACTCCCACCTCTTAATAACACCAGTAATATGAAGGGCTCTCTTATATTATCGTGGGTTTGTTCGTTTTTTATAAACCCGGTTTGATCCTCATCGATTAAAAGAGGCATCGACTTCTCCATCCTTTTGGCCAGAATTGATGTGTACAATTTATAATCTACACTGAGAACACTTATTGGTCTATAAGACCTACAGTCCATCCTGTCTTTACCCTTCTTTGGTATTACGGAGATAATAGCCTCAATCCACGAAGGAGGAAGGCATATAATTAAGACAAGTTTCAAGTAAAGGAAGCAAGGACTCTCTCATCAACTTGTACCACTCTGGTGGATATCAATCCGTGCCTGGCGATTTTCCTACACTGAGGGCCGATATTGCTGCATCAATTTCTTCTCTTGAAATTTCAAAGATTACTTCATCATTATGCTGTTTACCCAGAGAAGGGAAAAATGGTTCTATGTACTGTTCGCTGGTTTTCTCTGGTTGAGTATACAATAATTTATAATGTTTTTCAAAAGATTTTTGGATACCTTTTTTGTTCTTGTTTTATTTGTTACAGGGTCTCTAACTGTATAAATTAAGCTACTAGCTAATTGTTGCTTACGAATCCTCCAGGCTAATAATTTTGCTGCTTTTGGTCCCATCCATCCATCCATTTTCTATGCCGCTTCTCCGTCAGGGTCGCGGGGGGATGCTGGAGCCTATCCCAGCAGTCTTCGGGCGGAAGGCAGGATACACCCTGGACAGGTCGCCAGTCCATCGCAGGGCACCCTTGCCCTGAAATTTGCTTTTGGTCCCGCCTCATAAAATCTTTGTTTCATATATTTTACTTTCTTTTCAATCATTATGAATTTTAGATATTTCTTGTTTAGTTGGTCTCATTTGTTGGAGGATAGATGGGTCCAGAGTTAAACTACGAATCTGTTCCAGGTTTCTAAGTTTATCTTCCAAATTCTGCAGTTTTTGAGTTTTTTGAACTTTTTAATAAAAGCCGTTCGAACGATAGTTTTCCGTCTAAGAAAGGCTTTGGCTGACCTCTCCATTATTATAATGAATTAAAAAAGACTTCAATTCGTCTGCCATTGTGGCCTTGAATTTTGTATCATTTAGCATTCCTGTGTTTAACCTCCACAGGGTTTTCTTAGGAGTACTACCAAGATGTACTTGATGGTCCTTTGAAAACATTAAGAAATAATCAATTCTTGAGTGTATATTGTGACGTGCAGAGCAGAAAGTAAAATCTCATTTTTTTCCCATTCATATCTTGCCCATATGTCCATTAGGCCCAGATCCTGGAGCATATTATTCATCTGGATTTCTACAGAATTCTTTTTCCTCATTTTATTGGTAGTATCTAATCTAGGATTCAATAGCACATTCCAGTATCCATCACAAATAAGGGTTCCTTGAACTTTGGGTGCTAGTAAGTCAAATATTTTCTTAAAGAAGGCTGTATTGCATCTGGGGGGGGGGGGTGGCATAAATATTTAAAAGGGTAACTACCTTCTTTTTAGTTTACCCATGATTCTACCTTTTTATCTTTTATTTCAGAAATTAGCTCAAAACTAATTGAATTTGGTATTAATATTGCAACTCCCCTCTTTTTCTCTGATTCAAATGAGGAAAAAAAAAGTATTGCAAAAGCCTTTTTTTTATTTTTAATTTCTCATGTTCAATAGATGATAAATGTGTTTCTTGTCAAAAGGCTATGCTGATTTTTCTCTTTTCAGCTTAGTAATCATTTACTCCATTTACACCTCCACAGTCTAACCTGTTCACATTCAAAGACATAATATTATAGCATTGTAAAGACATTTTTGTTCCTCCAAGCAACTTTCATGTACCTGCCTCAATCGACCCACAGACCTCATACAACACTGACAAACAAGAACAATTGTCCAAGAGTCCAAAAAGAAAGTAAACAGGGCTTCCAACCAGGAGGAATCACTATATCCTCCAGATCTGAGGGGATCGTTGCCCCCCCCCCCATCTTTTTTACTAACCTTTCCCCACACTTATGGTTAGATCCTGTCAATCACCTCCCTTGTTCTCTTGCTCTCGATTTATCCTTTCAAACCTGCAAGGTTTCTTCCTTATACCTTCTTGGAACTTGAATTTGTTCCCCACTTGACTCGCTATTACTGTGCTCCAAAGGAGAAGCTTAGTCAGGGATTCCTCCATGATGTCATCCACTTTTTTCACCCGAATAGATCCCACTGGAACTCCTCTCCTCACCAAATCCTCAGCTGCTTCTGAAGCACTGTTGTAGTTGACCGTGCCCGAGTCGAGGTGCACCCGCAGCTTGGTCATTGAAGTTTGGAAGCGGATTTTGTTTGACGGCTTAGGAGAGCGCTCGGTGGTCATCTTTCAGTGGCAAGCTCCAAGTCTGAAAGGTCACCCAATTCGGTTTTGATGAAGTCATCAACAAAACTGCATGGAGGTACCCTCGACATCTTCCGGTACATTGTATATTCGAATAGTATTCCGCCGGGACCTTCCAGGTCTGACAGTTTAGCCTGCAATGTTCGTTGGTTTTTGATGAGCTGGATTAAGGAATCTTTAACTCCAATATCCCACCTCTCTGCCCCCGCCTTACTTCTCTCCACTTCTCCGAGTCGTTGCGTAGTCTCCCCAGTATGGTCCATAGTATCTGATATTTTCTGGTTAAATTCAGTAGACAGTTTGCTTCGACTTCTTTCTCCGTCTCTCGCTCTGTGATGCTGATTGATATATATCTGGATCAGACTTTGCAATCAAACTTCTCACTTGATCCATCTTATCCCTTTGAAGTAAACATCTAATATTTAAATCAATTGTTCTTAAACATTTTCTTCTAAAACTCGCAAAACCCTTATAGGTTTTCAGAAGGTTTTAGCTGGTACACAGGTGGAGACAAAGGCTTAATGCAAATCACATCGTTTGCATTTGTATTGTCTTTATATTGTCTGTTTCTAGACATTTCTTTTGCGCTTACGTAAAAAGCTGGTCCTAGGCCTACTGCCAATGACCACTGGAATATTTGAACAAATACCTTTTTAGTGTTGCACCATCATCTAGAATTTCTGTCTTAAAATCTGTGAAACAGATGAATTCCATCATATCTGAAGAATGATGGCTGATTGCAGAAGAGGTTACAATTGTCAATAAAAGTCAAGTCAGTTCAGAGGTTTTTTTTTTTGGAGCCAGGTATGAAGATTTAAAATGTGACTAAAATGGAATCTGCACCTATACCCAGGGACTGCATTGGGCCATAAATAAAAAGAGATTTCCCACATTCTTGTATAGATAGATAATAAGGATGTGAAGTCTCTTTTTAACAGTTTTGCGCTTTAAGCTCTGATATCTTTGCATCTGACATGTATTACAATCATTATGTTTGTAAAATTAACTTTAGTGCTTTTAGCATTTGTTTTCTCCTTTAATGACAAGAAGCAATGTCTAGCCACAGTTGTAATGTTGAAATATCTTGAAATGGTTGTTTTGTTCTGCATTGTCTGTTTTCATATTGTGAATTTAAATTTTACATAAAAAGAACAATAAAACAAATATGCTAATAGTCGGTGCATTTTTGTGTTTTCAAAAAGAAAAATGAACAGAACACCACATATGGAAATGTTTTGAATTCATAGTTCTGTTGCATTGAAACAACATGAAATCAACAAGAGTCTGGAGAAGCTGAAACTGGAAAGGTGGGGAGAAACAGAGGGGTCTGCATAGTTTTAAATGTTTGCTTGTTAATTTCCTTTTTCATTGTTATTCTACAGGTGTTCTGTCTGCCAGAGCAATGAGGAAAAGACGAAATTGGAAAACTCATTTTAATGTTTGGCGAAGTGAGAGTATTTGAGGACTTGTAGCACTCGATCCAATGGCAAAGAAAGGGCGCCCTAAGGGCGAAAAGCCTGAAGCCCTCATCTCTGCCTTACAGGCAGCCAATGAAGATCTCAGGTCCAAACTGACTGACATTCAAATTGAGCTGCACCAAGAAAAATGCAAGGTGGGTTTGGAGTTTTTTTAATTTTTACTTTTAAAATTTTTTATTTTTTTTATTTTGAAAATATTTTTTGTTACATTCATGAGCTCTTTTAATCACATTTAATGGTTAAAACTTGGCTGTCTGCCAAGTAGACCTAATTAAGCAAAACCTTTAACTTCATGTACACTTTTACTTTATCTCCATGCAATTTCTAACAGCAAACATTTAACTTTACTTTCTATAAATGCAATTTGTAACAATTCATTCAGGATCCTGCTGATCCGGTTACTTCTTTTTTCCAGTAACACTCATAGAAGTGACGTCAAAGCTTAAGTCCCCCTTGTGGAGAATTTTCAGCATGCCTAACACAGATTTATTGTGACCTATAGACACCCTGTTCATCATTCAAATTACAAACTAATTACTAATCTGAAATATCAAGAATAAGTTTTAAGAAATACATTTTTGGGATCAATTTTGTAACAGATTGAATCTAATAATTGTGACAGCTTAGTTAGCACATCAACAGGCCTTTCTTTATTAGCTAAATAATTGCTATCCCGTTCTCCTCAGGTGAACAAGCTGGAAAGAGACAAGGTGCAGGAAAGCAAACGCATTCGTGAACAGGAGCAACATCGACACACAGCAGCACTAACCGAGCAGCGGGCACGATGGCACGAAGAGAAACTCAAGGAGCTAGCTGCACTACGCGAGTCGCTCACACGGCAGCACGAGCAGGAGCTGGCACGCACAGCTAAGATCAAAGATGGCGAGATCCAGCGACTGCGTACGGCACTCAGTGCCCTGCGTGATGGCAGTGGGGAAAAGGTGCGGACAGCCCTAACACTGGAGGCCCGAGAGGAAGCGCGGCGCTTCTTCGACCACGAGCGCGTCAAACTAGTACAGGAGATAGCCGAGCTGAAGGCATCCAAGCGACAGACAGATGAGGCTCTCAGCACAATGATCCAGGCTGACAAGATGAAGGCTGGTGACCTGCGCACTGAGCACCAAGCACACCAGGAACAGATCAGCAAGATCAAGTGGGACTGTGAACGAGATATTCGACGACTGGTGAGTTCTGAAGCCACTGCTAATATCGATTGCGTCTAATATCATTGAGCCAGAGTGCCAGGACTGTACAGTTTTTATAGCAGGCTTTACAACATAAAAAGAGAATTTAAGGATTTATGTCATTTCCATCACACATTCGCATGGCAGAAGACAAATTTGCACACCATGGTGTAAAGAGAAACACAGTCATGACGCAGTATTTAAGTGATATTTGAATTATATATTTCTGGAGCTTCTCAAGAAGTGTTGCATGACTCCTATGTTTGTATGCTTATATTCTTTATTGCACAGTGAGATATCTGTACTGTAAAAAGACCTCAGGGACTTCTAGGCTTCTGGGAACTAAAATACTATTTGTAATTTTTATTTGAAATTTTAATGAATAGAATCATCCTGCTTGTTGTATTTAAAGTCTGTAAGTACAAATCCCATTTTCAGAAACGTTGGGACATCTGACTTGTTAATCCTCTTGAACCTTTGTGTAACTGACAAAAGTTCATAGAACTGGCATTTAATGTTTTGGCTGACCAACTTATTTTGTAAATACGAACAAAATTTGGTTTTGATGCCTGCAACACACTCAGAAAACTTGGGGCGGGGCAAAAATAAGAGCGAAAAATGTGTGGAATATTCAAGGTACACAGTTTTGAAACAGTCCACATAAGCAGATGAATTGGCAACAGGTAAGATTATCATGACTGAGAATCAATCAATTAACCTTTATTTAAACACAGAATATATTGAGGGAGACCCTCATTTACAATGTAGATGAGTAATACAGGAATGAGGGACTGAGGAGACGTACAGTAAAAAAAATCAAATGCTATAATTAAATAATAAAAATCCTAAAAGTAAAAGTTTAATAACAAGAAGGTATCAAAACAGTTAAATCAATAAACGATTAAAATTACAATATAGCAACTTATTATTTAACAGAGCAGAAAAGTAAAGTAAAAAGTAAACATAAATTAATGAAATAAAAAAATGTAAAACAATAAATTGACAATAATAAAAGAAATAAAAAGAATAATAAGAATGATCAAAAGTAGAGATAAAAGTACAAAAGTAAAAAAGTGAAAAACAATAGCTAAAACATACGAAAAGTTCAATATTAAGTAAACTATTAAATATGAAGTGAAATCAAACAAAGTAGTTGCAGGCTGTATGGAGGTGGTTAGAGACTAAAGAACATTTTGCAAAGAACACACCATCTACTTGTCTCCCATACGATGCCTTTCACCATCTACCATCTACCATACAATACTGTAAAAAGCTTTCAGGAAATCTTAATTCGTGAAGGGCAATGCCGGAAGCCCCTGTTGAATGTGCATGACCTTTCTGCCCTCAGGTGGCATTACAGGAGCAACTGTCATGCTACTCTGTTAAATATAGCTGCATTTATACACAGTCCCCTGTGTCAAGAAATGTAACTTGAAACTCTTAAGCAAGGAGATAAAATATATTAATTCAAAATGCAATTCTAGGCAGAGTTCTCTGGGTCTGAGCTCATATCAGACGGTCCAAATGACAGTGGAAAAGTGTGCAGTGGTCAGATGAGTCCACGTTTCAGCTTGTTTTGCAAAAGGTGCAAAACTCAACATCTGTCACAGCATGGGAGACTTTCATATGTGTGAAGGTACCACTGACATGGAGGTTTATACTGGGGTTTTAGGAAGACATGTGCTGCCATCAAGGTGACGTCTTTCCCAGGAAGCTGGTTATTTCAGCAAGACAATGCCAGGCCTAATTCTACATGTGCTACAATAGCATGACTTCTTGGAGAGAGAAAGCATGTGCTTTACTGGTCTCTCTGCAGACCAGATCTGCCTCCTGTTGAAAATGTATGGGGCATCATGAAGAGAAGAATAAGACAATGGACTGTTGAACAGCTGAAGTCTTATATCAAGCATCCCATCAAGAAATTCCACTTGCAAAACTGCAACAGTTCGTATCTTCAGTTCCCAAATGATCAAGAAGTGTAATTAAAAGCAAAAGTAATGTAAAACCGTGGTAAACATGTCTCTGTCCCAATTTTATTGAGTGCTTTGCAGTCATCAAATTCTAAATTTGTTTATATTTACAAAATATAAGTAAATTGGTCACTTAAAACATTGGAAATAAATTCCTTTGTCCAGTTAACAAATCACAGTTAAAATCAATCAGGATGTTTTCCACCATGGTATCTAGGTAGATGCAGCCAAGCTAGCTCAGCCATTGGACTGAAGACCTTACACCAGCATTATTAGGAAGTGGCAGTGGAATCAGCCAGTCACATTTTGATTTTGAATGGTTGGGAACAATTTCATGAGGAAAAAAGTGCTAGATACATCACTGACTTCAAATATCAGGTTCCAGCCTCTTAGCTCTTTCCTCTCCTAGTGGTTAATGTGGAAATACTTAGAACAGACGAGCTGTATTAAATCACTACTGATTACTCATCTTACTCAACTCATGAGTGACGCTAGCTTTTCAGTGCATTTTCCTCACTCAAACAGTTTTCACACAAAGCTTAAAGGAGTGGTTTAAGGAAAAATCTAATTTACACAATTTTGTTGCCACATATCCAAGATGTAGTTGATCAGCCAGGAAATGTTTGGTTTCCATATTTTGCTCCTTTGGTTTAGGAATGGAACTATGAGTCCAGCATTACTAACAAACACTAGAAGTCAATAGTTGCCTTTTTTATTTTATTTTATTTGTGAACAATGCCCAATTGGACCATGCCCAAAACTTCTCTCAGTCCACTTCTGTGTAGTTGAACACAGTGAGCACCCCTTTAGATGTTCTACCGAATTCTACCGAACTCCTCTTGGCATACACGTCATGCAGGCAGATGATTGCTACAAATCATTGTTACGATTTTTGTTTCTTAAATTTGTTGCTAACAATACATGCTTATAAAAAGAAACAATGGAAATAATTAATGTAATATATTGTCCATATGCATGCATCACAACACGATACCATGTACAACAGCTACCCTGTGCATTCAGCTACACGGTAAAGGTTTGTTCAGTTTTCTAATTCACAGTAAACCGTACTATGCACTAAACCACATCGACCAGTCTGTGTAACCTTAATGAAGACCAGGATGTGGATTGAAGGTTGAGCTGAGAGAAGTTGAGAGATGTTTTGGAGATGTGTTTACAAAAATTTGGCTGAATACTGATTTCTGTTGTTTGCTAGCAGTGTTGGCCTTGTAGCTTCAGTGTTAACCTAGAAAAGTACAATTTGCGAAATCATGCAGTCCTAGCTGATCATTATATGTGGGTTAAGTGGAAAATTGTGTAAATTAGATTTTTGGACAAACTATTGTTTTAAATCATTTATTTTTCATGGCCAAAATAGTGCCTTACAGGTTAAGCTATATGAACTGAAGGCTATTATTCTTAATCTCTTACTGTTTATAGAACTATGAAACGAGCAAACGAGCAAAAACATATTCTTATCTGACAGTGATGAACGAGAGACTTCAGTGTGATCTGTGTTCAATATTCCAGGTGGATGAAATTAAAGCGAAGGACAGAACAATTTTCTCCCTGGAGAAAGAGTTGGAGACTACGACAGGATTCCTGCAGAAGTTGCAGCTTCAGAAGGATGCACTAGATGAGCAGCTTTTCCTTGTGAAGGAGGCAGAGTGTAACCTGGGCAGCCCTAAAAGAGAGATCCCAGGACGAGCTGGTGATGGGGCAGAGCACTGTGGGAGCCCAGTAAGGAAACAATAAACACAGATCACTGGCACATTGCAGAAAGTCCTTATGTTAAGAAAGACAATTTTTAGGATAAAAAAGTAGCTCAATATTCTTGTTTGTCACATATAAATGCTCTTTTCATCAGGTTTTAAATGAAGTTTTTTTTATCCCTGATAGGAACAGTAATTACAACAATTAACAACAATTACATGTTTGGTTTGTCATCTGTTTAGGATATGAGGAGGAACCAGAGACGCATTGCTGAACTAAACTCCAGCATCCGCAAGCTAGAGGACCGTAATGCACTACTGGTTGAAGAAAGAAATGAGTTGGTGTGTGAAATTTGTCAAACACAACTGATAAACGAGAGGGCATAGAAGCAAGGGAGTAATGACCTGAGTGCTTATTCCTCTGGAACCTTTATAGGCCCTTACTCAGTTTCTGGGTTTTCACTACTAACTATTAAAGTCCCTTAAGCTGAATTTTTTTTTCAAAAATATAGTTTTAACATTTTTCTGCATTTTCGTTTTGCTGTGCTTCAATTTTTCTTTTTGCTCTCTAATCTTTCTCTCTATCTCGCTTGTGCTCTCCTTCTCAGCTAAAGCGAGTGCGAGAGACAGAGAAACAATGTAAGCCACTGCTGGAAAAGAACAAACTGTTGAATAAGAAGAATGATGAGCTTACTCAATCTCTCCAGCGCGTGGAAGAGAAGCTCAAGAGCCTGACCAAGGAGAACCTAGAGATGGTAAGTGCCATCTTTTTTTTTTTTTTGCCAAGTCACAGCTAACTTCTTTCATATCTGTGTACTCTTTCAGCAAACCTTGGTTAAGTGGAACATAATAGCAGAGGTGGAGTGGAAAGACTAAAGAGAAATTATACTTATGTAAGAGTATGTGTACTTTGTTAAAATCTTACTCAAACTGGAAATACAGACACAAAAATACATTTGAGTGAAAGTAAAAAAGTATATACTTATATAAAAAGTATATAAAAAAGTTCATATTTATAAGTTTTCTTCGATGATGTATAATGTGGTGGTGTGGTGAGGTGACTAATCGGTGGTAGTAGTCCTTGCACCAAGACAAATTAGCATTGTTGTGAACAGTTTACAAATATATGAATTTGGTTGGATGTTTTAATAAAAACAATACATTCAAGTGCAAATGAGCTAGGAGAAAAAATATAGATGCTTTATAGATTTGTAACCAGTGCTTTGAAAGTCTAAATGAAAATGTAACCAGTAAAAAGAGAAAGGAATGAAGTTCTTGAGCGTTTTCCACCTCTGCATCTTAGACCTTACAGGTTTTATCAATACAATGGAATGGCTGGTATCAAACTAATAAACTTTAATGATAAGAATTTTAGACAAGAACTGTGGTCATTCAATCTATTTTACTTTTTAGAAAGAGAAAATTAGTTCTCATCCACCACTAAAGAAGCTCAAGTCCTTGAATGACTTGGACCAGGCTCAAGATGACCAAGAGATTGAATTCCTCAAACTGCAGGTTCTAGAGCAGCAGAGCATGATTGACGAGCTGACCAGAGTGAGTAGGAAATTGTGTTGAACCATTGGTCACATGCTCTTCACACTTACTTACAGGTTTTTTTAATGCTTTCTTTGTGTGATGCACACTGAAAAGCCATTCAAACTCTTGAAAGATGACTCGCTTCTATATGATCATAAATACTGTCAAAAGGCAGTTTACTCTTTTATTTTTTGTTCTTTCCTGCTTTCTTGATAACCTTGCAGTGTGTTTGTAATACTATTTTATGATGCCTTGGTGTTGTGTAACTGATATCACTGATTCTCCATGTTTTAGGATAGAGAAAAGCTACTTCGGAAAAAGCGTCATAAACGAAGCAGACCTATCAAGGTATGATGGCAATGAGTTCTAATTTTCCATGGAGTGTCCCATGGATTCCATGGGGAATATAGGCTATGTTTTATCCATGTGAGCTAACCTGTGCATCTCCTATACAGAGGCATATTGTTGTGGACACATTCTTTGGGTATGATGAGGAGTCAATGGACTCTGAGACCTCCTCTGTAGCTTCTTTACGAATGGATCGAACTCCAGCAACACCAGATGAGGACTTAGATGAGGTGAGATTTAAGATGTGCTTTGGAATCTTTGAGGGTGATGGGGCTAGCAAATACTGCAGATAGTATTAGATCATCCAGAAAAATGCTCTCCTTAATCTACATCTTCTCATTGTGCTGTATTGATTTTATCTTTGGTTTTCTCCATTTTGTCCATTTTCCGTTCTTTCTTTTTATTGAAATACTCTCCCACTTTATTCTTATCTTCTCACCCTACACTGCTCTTCTTCTCCACTTCCATTTTTCCCATCTTGTGCTCTATCTCATGTTTCTTGTGTAAGCTGGCTGTTTCATTCTGACTTTACAGCTAGCTCCCATCCCCCTCCTCATTGGCTGACTCATGAGTCTCTGGTTGTTTCTGTAGGGGCTGGCTGCTGAGGAGTCAGAGCTGCGGTTCAGACAGCTGACACGGGAGTACCAAGCCCTGCAGAGAGCCTATGCCCTGCTGCAGGAGCAGAAGGGGGGTGTTCTGGATGCCGAGATGGAGGCCAAGGTAACCTGAAAATGTCTCAAGCGACATCAGTATTTTGCAAATGATGACTGATGAACCGTGATTAATTTATAAAGTCAAAGCCTTTGGATATTGTCAAGAAACAAACTCTTTGCTGGACGTATTAAGATTTTTATACATTGTGATATACATTGTGAGACATAGGTTTATGTGAATTTCATTGTATGCACTTACATTTGATCTTGAAGATATATAGATGCTGCTTCAGGTTACTGATAGTTGTTTTTCGTGACATACCTTCTATACATTCTGTACTTTGTATAATTTATTTTTACTGTTTTTACAGGCTCATGAACAGCTCCATGCTGATGTGCAGAGATACAAGGCCAAAATCGAAGACCTAGAGAAAGAGCTCACACTCAAAGGACAAGTTAGTTGTTCTCATTCAAAGCCCACTGTTGTTCATAAATACACAAAGAATGATCAGTTATTCATAAGTGTAATCTGAGGCTCTTTTTTAATATTTTAAATTCGTACATAGTACACACTCAGAACCAATTTAGACATATGTCTGGTTGATTGAGGTGACATAGAGGGTCATTAAAGGCCTGTCATTGTGATCACAACTGGAGCATGGTTTGACAGAGCTCAGTTGGTGATATTGATTTTCTAGTGGTTTACTAGGGTCATCCCTTCTCAAATAATTGGCATGTACAGCAAATCTATACTTAAAGAGCATTAAAAAATAAGTGGAACAGTATATTGCACTAGAGATAGTACTGTATGAGCAGATGCCTAATTCACATGCATAACCAAGGGTGCTCTATCTGTCCTGCTGCCTACAACAGCAAATGGATCTGTAATTAGAATTGGTTATGATGGAAAGCATTTTTGTTCAAGCCTCCATGTTCAAGCTCGTTATTCTGTTACTTTCTCTCTCTCTCAAAGGACTCAAAATGGGTAGAGGAGAAGCAGTTGTTCCTCAGGCGCAATCAGGAGCTCCTGGAGAAGGTTTGTGCATGGGTTTCCTCCCTCCTCCCAAAATATTATAGGATCAGTATTGTTAGTTCGAGTGGGGAGGAGGAGAGATGAGGTTATGTTAGGAAAAAATGACCTTGTTATCAGAACAAGGCTAAAGGGAACTTTGCTTTGGAGTTTTCCAGATTGAGTATTGCAACAGCAGAGCATATTTTAAAATTCTCTGACCTACAGTGAATGAGTGAGGTTACACGTGGCATTTTGTCAGGGGAACAAACTTTAAGCACCAAAATACCTAAAAACATGAATGTGTCTAAGGTGGGCTCAAGTCAGTTCTTGGTTCAATGTTCCATGCTTTGTTGCTTTGAATGTCTTTTGCAGGTGGAGAAGATTGATGGCGAGAATGCACGTCTGCAGCAAGAACTACAGGACTCTAAAGACCAGAATGAGCTTCTCGAGTTTCGCATACTTGAACTTGAGGTTGGATCCATTCACTCTACATCTTACTAAACCAAGACTGACTACTGTTTTAAACCATCACATAGAGCTCAGAGTGGGCTGTTATATAGTTTTTTACTTGTCACCAGATTAACACTTTGAAAGTTTCCAGGCTGTGTGACAATGTACTTAATTTCTAAACCCATGATTTGGTGTTTTTCGCTCAGATCTTTACCTTATTTGGTGTTGAGCAGTCAGACCTTTTCTTAAGTTCAGTTCGTTCTGCCATGTAAACACTTCACTCTTACCCAGCAACAGATCATAGTCCACTTCCAAGCAAACACTGGTGTAGTTCGCTGCTGGTAGGCACACCTTTTTATGATGGTCTGCACCAAATGAGAACATTGGAGCTCAACATTGGAGCATGGATCATGCTTTTCTCAGTGTACAACAGTGGTGTACAGTCCACATAATTTGCCTGATTTAATATTTAATGTTATTATTATATCCTTCCATAATAAGTTTGATAATACATTTTATCTAGAATATAATTGAGGCATAGATCTGAGCTTTATACTAACCAATAAATGGACCAGTAACAGACTTGTTAAAGTTGAAAATAAAAACACACATGGAAAACAGTTGTTTAAGAAGACAAACATGAAAGTAGAAAGTCGTGTGTCTGCCAAATTTTGGATCAGTTAATAAATGCAAATTCCCACTTTCGGCTGAGGCAAAATGCTAAACGATCTTCTTCATAGCCAAACAAAGATATTTGAACAAAGAAATTTGCTGCATGATTGTTATTCCAGGCCAAATGCTACATGAAAGGATAAGTGGCTTCATTTAGTGGTGGAATACGGAAGCAACCCAGCCACTGATTTAAATAATTATGGTTATTTTAGTGAAATAATGATTCAAACAGAAGTAAAAGTAGCCTAGCCTTCTCTAAAAAGTTTTAAAAAATACTTACTACACCAGTGTTAGCAGTAAATCTGAAGTGAATGGTTAATGCTGAAGTAAGTGGTTAAAGTGTAACTGAGAAAAAAGTAGATTTCTCCTCAAGATATGCTTGAGTGTAAATAAAAGTCAATGATACTCAGAAAAGTATGCTAATACTCAGAAAATCTATTTTGCGTAGGTACATGTAACTAAGTAAATGTAACTAGCTTCTACCCACGTCTGCTGTGAAAAGTGATTGACTAAGCTATACCCTCTTTGATTTGATAGGAGCGAGAAAGGAGGTCCCCACCATTTACACTTACGATCCACCCTTTCTCTGAGGGAGTGAGTGCACTCCAGATCTACTGTATTAAGGAAGGAGTAAAGGTAAACAAATAGCTGTTGCTATACTACAATTCTTGTAACACATTACTTTAGGTATTTGTATATTGGTAGGCTTTGGAAACAGTCTCAAAACAGCAAATTCAGAAGTTGAAGACCCTGCACAACTCTGCTTTTGTTGTTCTTGGTTGATGGTGCATGGTCTTTAGTATTTCTATTTTCTCCTTTGCAGGATGTGTGTATACCTGATCTCATCAAACTGTTAGATATTCTAGGAGATAACGGGGTAAGTCTTTAATTACTTGCCTTTATTTAATATTATGTCTGACTAGTAACATATTAACAATATGCATATATTACCTTGACTCCCACAGAATTTAAGGAATGAAGAACAGGTGGCCATCATCCAAGCAAGCACTGTCCTGTCTCTAGCTGAGAAAGTAAAGATCTCAATGGTTATGTTTTTCAATGTCATACTATGCTCATTTATTGATACTATAGCATTAAACTCGAGTAAAAGTTCAGCTATAAGAATAGCCATATATACCTGCACCTTGAATTAATTAGATTTTTTAGACTGCATTCTAATTGTCTAGTTTAGCATCGCCTTTTATATAGCCTCAGTCTCAGACACTCGGCCCGTAGAGGTACACTTCATATTTATTGGATCACATTTATATTTATTGCGCACTAAACTATCAGCATCAGAATTTTGTTTCTGTTCCAGTCTGACTTGCTATCCACATGTCCCTGTGCTGTTCAGTGCATATTTTTTTTCTGTCCAGGCAGACTACACTACTACTGTAATGAAAAAGTTTGTTAATGTCATAATATTGCATCGTTAAAAGTTGCTTAAGAGTTTTTTGTTAAGGCATTTAGTAGCTAGTAAATTAGATGCATGTTTGCTGATGCATATCACTTCATGACATTACTAATAATCAATCATTTTTTAGTAGTTACTGAATAAAAACAGTAACTGTAATCAGCCAGTCAGCAACTTTTAGTCTGTGTCCTTGTCTTTATTGCCCTCTAGTGGATCCAGCAGATTGAGGGCACAGAAGCAGCACTCCATCAGAAGATGATGGACTTGGAGCTGGAGATGGTACTGTCGACCTGTTAGACTTTTTTTATTTTTATGAAATTAATAACTGCCTCATAAACGTTGGTTCTGGAAGAGGCTTACAGAAGTATTTTTGCCTTACAGAGTTAAATTATACAGAAAAATTTGACTGGGATGAATTATTAAATTTTATATTTACTCTATGTATAATTTGGTTTACTTATAATTGTAATTATTTTGTTTTGCTACAGTTTGAAGTGTTTTTTGCTATTCGAAATATCTTCCATGTTGGCATAGTACTTCTGGAGGTGCTGCCATCCTTTCATTTATTTATAAGAATGTCACTGTAATATGGATTTCTGCTTTGTTGTGCATCAGAATTGTGGTTGAATGTCTGCTGTCATCTATAGGAGATGTTCTGTAAGCAAAAAGGGTATTTGGAGGAGGAGCTTGACTACAGGAAGCAGGCTTTGGATCAGGCTTACATGGTAGGCTTTGATAATACATCTAAAAACCCAAAAAGTCATATAGTCAAGTGCAGCACTGTTCCATGTATGTATGTATCTTCAAACAGCAAATCCAAGAGCTAGAAGCAACCCTGTACAATGCACTCCAGCAAGATAAGGTAATAAAGTATGGTGAGCCACTGAGTGAGCTGCAGAGGGATGAGCTGCGAACAGCTGTGGAGAAGCTACGGCGGCAGATGCTGAGGAAGAGTCGCGAATATGACTGCCAGGTGCTGCAGGAGAGGATGGAACTCCTCCATCAAGCCCAACAGGTACCTGCTGCATTAATGGCTGTATTAACTCCTATACATCAATATTAGGTTACTTTATGTTTCAGTTGTGATTGATATGAGACACTGTTTGTCCTTTGAATGAATTCACCAAAAAATGTCACCAGTTTTTACAAAAATTGTGTAACTTGGTATTAATGCAGTGACAAAGTATGAATCTTTGTATAAAAGTGCCATTCGTATCTTTGTGAATTACTTAACTGTCAACAAGTTCATATTTCCTCAGCATTTGGCTCATGTATCTGTCTACAGTTTTAGTGCCTGATGTCTCCAGCAGGGGAGCCAAAACACAGCAGGCCAATATTTCAGTGCCTTATATATATCTAATGCCTTATATTTGCCATGTTAATGTCATTTAGCTTTAAGTTATTATTATTTATGTAATAATTACATAGGCATTCTGTGGGCCACAGAATAGTCTTTTGATTCTTTAATTATTTCTATTCATTAACCATTGGTAATGTACTTTGTTGGTATTGCATTGCCTGTTTACATTATAGTGCAGGTGCTATGTGAAAATCCTTGCGTTCATTACATACCCATAGAAATTTTTTAAGTAACATTGACCAAGATGGGATCCTTTAACTGGACATATACTAACGTTCAAAAGTTTGGAATTTCTGTTTTTATCCAAATAAAAACAAATTTGTTGAAAACCAATTATGAAAGTAATTTTATTAAGATGCTACCACTTCATAGGTCTTTGTCTGAAGCTGATGAAGTAAAAAAAATAAGACAAAGAAAGCTGAATAACATCCAGAATCTAGTCTTGTATTTGAACAGTGGTGATCAATTCTCCATGCAAATAAATTATCAAGAAGGAACTGCAAGTAGATAACTTATAGTATATTATGTATCATTTAATAACTTTGATGTTCCAGACGATTTTAAAGATCTTAAAAGACCTTCTAGTGTCTAGCTTATAGTATGAATAGCTTATAGTTTGACTATGCATTGTATAACTTATTACTGAATACTGAATATTATTTTGAATAGTAAAGATACAAAATATGTTCTACATGAACAAGCTGTTTCCCCACAAATGAACTCTTCTGATTGAGTTGTTTAATTTACGCATGTTGTGTTGAACCTACTTAGCTATAATGACAAAACCCTCAATACATGAACCGCATATGATGATTTCCAGCACATATTTAATGTACAATACAGAAACACTAAAGAAGAAGACAACTATGTTTTTTCTACTTATAGAGAATAAGAGACTTGGAAGATAAAACAGACATCCAGAGAAGGCAGATTAAGGATCTGGAGGAGAAGGTGAGATGACTCACAAAGTTTCCAGCTTTGTTTGGTTGTGTCCTTTTCCACTGGTTAAAAGAAACATTCACTCATTGTTAATGATGCTAATAATGAATGAAAACTGGAATGAGCCTGCTGTTATTATGTAAATTATAATAGGGGCAGTTAGCTTTAGTTTGGTTAGCCATGGTAGTATTCCTGAGTGAAGTAATCTTTTAAATGCTTCTGTACACTTTTCTACACTTTGTACAAGACCATTTACTGAATAGGTGGCCTCATACATGATCTTGTATGCTTAAGCTGTGATCTGATGCATATTATACTTAATGGTTTGGATTTTCATTCTTCATGAAAGGACCATGTCAAATATAACAGATAGAATTTGCTGTAAAAATGACTAAATAAGTCACTAGAATTGCTATAAAAATAAGTTACTGAATGTCAGATAAATGATCTGACAGCATATCCGTCCAGAGAAATTGCTGTATGGATACGTGTCATTGTCCTTTTTCTTGATGCATGTTTTTGTTTGTAAGCCTGCACTTAAGCTTTTTTTCCTGTCCCGTCACTTTGATTAACACTTGTTTCTTTCTGTCCTCTTTCTTCATGTTGTTTACTCCCTACAGTTTTTATTTCTGTTTCTATTCTTTTCTCTCGCCTTTATCCTTTGGCCTTGATGTCTGTGACATCTCTTGCTGCAGAGGTGAGTGTGGAATGCATAGCCTCTCCTCTGAGCTGTTGTCCCCTGTCTTGTGCTTTTGCCAAAGGAATACTGGAATACACTCTCAATCTTTTGCTATTGTCTTCTTATTTCCCAGAACTTCTTACATCACTGCTAGTTTTTGGGACTTGAGTGAAGAAGCTTAAAAACAGTGTCTGTTTACTGTAAAGCTAAACTATGAATGCATGAGTTTACAATAAAGAGAATGAAGCATTGACCAAAATCGAGTTGGAGGAAATAAACTGGAACAGTGGTCATTAGTGCTGTTATCAGTGCTGTTATTGCACAAAAATACAGTCTTGTTCAAAATTTCTTGCCCCACTTTTCATGGTAAGAATCCAACGTGGTGAATTCATATATCAACCCATTTCTAATCTTCGCATGTTTCAAACTACTGAAATTGCTTATAATCAAATTACACTACAAAAATATGATATTAGGTACATTTGAAGTATTTTTATTGATAGTAGTAGGAGTCGTAATAGCATTCAACATTTATATGGTAAGGGCAAATTAATATTGCACAAGACAAAATAAATCAAGTGTGGATGTAACTATTGAGTTACAAAACTCAGAGAAAAGCACTTTTGTTCTCCGATTATGCACCTATGTTTTTGTAATCGTTTAGATATGTAGATCATGGCTTGGCACTGTCATAATAAAATAAGCACAGGTGTCTCTTAAAAAGATTTTGTCTAGATTGCAGCATATGTTAATCCAAAATGTGTTCAACCTTAATGGCGCCTTCACAGATGTGCAAATTACCCACTAATACCCCACCCAGTACCATAACAGAGCCTGGCTTTTGTACTTTAACTTTAACGTCTGCTATTTCCATAAACATGATTTTGTCTTGTTAGTAGTCAACAGTATTTTTAGATATGTTGACATACCGCTTTGCATAGTAGCCCTAACTTGCATTTGTGGATGCAATACCAGATGGCAGAACGGTTTATCAGAGTATTCTTGTGCCCATGCTGTGATATTCCTCACAGAAGCATGTCTGTTTTTTTGCACTATCTAAAGAGTTAAAAGTCATGGCCATTAAGTTGTGGTTTGCCCATTAAGGAATGCTGTTCTTAAACTGTTTTCCTTGTTTTTTTTTTTTAGCAAAGTCGTAAGCTTTGATCCATCCTTGTACCCTGAACTGATATTTTGACCTGTCGCAGTTATGAAATATTCACCTGATCTTATTACAAGATTACTCACCTGATTTTATTACAATTTTTTATTACAAGCTAACCACAATTATTTTCCACAGTTCTTCTTAACATTCATAATCATTTGTTTTTGTTACAGCAAACAGAATATGAATTAGTTGTGGTTTTATTTATTGGGCTGAGGCAAATACATAAATAAAGTAAAAAAAAAGACGTCCTGGGTCTTATGAAAATAACAAAAATTCTACCTTCTGCCAATAATACCTGGTGCTATAACACCATTACAAAGCTGCAACAATGGTTGTCTATTTTAACTCGAGCTTCTGCTGAAATCTACTAAGTATTAACACTCAGGAAGCATAGTAGCTAATCAGCCAATATGGCTTGTACTTTAATATTTGCATGCAATGAACAAAAAAGACACTTCAGTTGTTGATTGCAGGTATTTTTGTGGCAATTTAGTCGCAGCTCAGCTATAATTTCATGACCGTGACAGACCTACTGATATTGGATCATTATTTATCAGTTTGTAGCTTTGGTTAAATGATTTGCAATCTATAATTTTCTGATTCTATAAATCAGAATACGCTCATTAATTTGTCATTTTAAGTGATTTGCTGATATAATGTGATGTCACATTTAAGTGTCAATTTAAGTCACAAATTCCATTTTGATTTGTTTTGTTTTCCTGTAGGCTCTGTGGCAACCCAGATGTCTTACAAGCAACTGCAGTTTACCACTTGCGAAGGCTAAAACTGTATTAGTGGCCATTTTTTGTGCGTGTATGGGTGGACGTGGGAAATGTAGTGCTATGGTAATGGATTATAGACACCTTTTTTTTTCTCTGAAGCTCATCAGCAATGATGTACTGGATTAACCCTTCAGATGGATCTGAAATCTGCAGATTACCTAGTAAAATAACACATTCACATACAAACACATACACAAAGATACAGTACAAAAGTTTTAGGCACCTTAGAAAAATTTGAATAAAACTGTTTATCTGGGTGTTTATTTGCTCTGAAAAAAAAAACAAATCAATACAAATTAACGTTAATATCATAAGTTGTGATTTTACATATGCCAATGTGTTTGTTTAACAATTTCTAAACCGCTCCTGGTGGGACCCCAGTATTAATTGTAGTTATTATCCAACATCTGATGTGGTGGTGATGGAATTTAACAAATCCATGTGATCTGTTGGGGCATCCAGGAGAAATCTGGAAAAAACTTTGTTTTTCTAACTTGCACACAAAATCCTTGTTACTTTTTACTCTGTACATGTTTATTTGCATCTGTGTTCATGAAATATGGTGCTTTTACAGGCACAAACACTCTTGCTGCCAAGATACATGGTTTTAAACAATGTGCTTTGGTACCTAAGACTTTTGCACAGTACTGTTTATACAGTTATATGCAAACGTTTGGGCATGCCTGGTCAAATGACATGTATTTTCTAAATGAAAATAAGTTCACACATCCTATCAGTATTGATAGGCCTACTGACATCCTTTACAGATAACACACTACTGCACATTTTAATGCACAGTTACTGCTTAATTGCCGAGTTCAAGGTATTGGGAAAAAATGAAACATGAAATGTGGTCTATGCAAATATTATTGCACATTTTATATTTTATGTTTCGTTGAAACTCAGCAAATACATAGAAAGTGTGTGCTACGCTTTGTAGAAAAATGCCAGTTAAGTTTGTTCTCTGTAGAGGATGTGGTACCTTTTTTTTTTACTTAGAAAATAATGTAATTTGGCCAGGAATTTTAAAGATTTTGCATAAAACTGTAGCATATGAAATGTATGAAAATGTATGAAATATACACATAAACACAAACTGCATCAACAAATTACAGGCAAAGCGAACCAAAGTCTGGAGGATTTTACTGTTTATCTCTGCCATGCAGGGGATTTGCCATGCCACCTGCCAGCACCTGCCTACTGCATCTATCGCAGCCTAATGCCGTCTTTCATCAGACTACCAGTCAGAACGTGTCACTTTTTGTCTCTCTCTTTCTCTCCCATACACATACACACACATACAGAAAAGTGGAATGGACACACTAACTCACATACACACAAAGGAGCTCTAAGACAAGACTCAGGGCCTGTGAGCAGATGGACAGCCTTGTCTTTGCTGTCAGGAGCACTTTGGGGAGGCGTCTCTCACACTGCCTGAAACTAGATCGAAGACAAAGAGTGATCAAATGCAACCGTCAACTGCTAGCCCATCACTTTGCAAGCGGTCCAACCTCCAAAAGACTCCTCATGCTGTCGGTTCACTCCCAGATATTAACGCAACTCAGTGAACTTCAAACTGTATAGTTTTATTATTTTTATTACTATTATTATTATCATCATTGTCCCCATGAGCCTTTATGTACCACCACTTTCCTGTTAATAATCGAGAGTACCCTTCAATTATTGCTGTGAAATATATGTTTATTAATATGTACGTGTTGGGATGATCTCCTCTACATCATCTTTCTCCCACTATAAATACTCCTTTCTCTGCAGCTTGAGCAGTAGCATCTCTCTGCAGTTTATCATTTATTGAGGACTATAAATTGCACCGTTTATTGTGGTGACAGCTGCAATGAAGAAAAAAAAAAAAGATCTCAGATTCCCAGGTCTGCTGATGTGGCAGATGTATCTTCTTCTTCCTGCCTGTAATATGAATCCATCTTTTTTACTCTTTTAAAGAGAACCAACAGTAGCTTACTGGCAGGAATTTCTCTTAATCATTTGTATGGAATGATCTTTCCAGCTACCCTTTAAATCTGCTGTAATTTGCTTGTAAATACATCTCTGGACGTTCAACACCTGCAATGGGATTGAGCTGATTTAATTTCATTAAAGTCTAAATACCTCTTCAGCTAATATGGATTCTTTTTTTCTTTTCTCGTTCCTTCTTCGTTCATATTAGTATATAAAACGAACACAGGCCTTCAGGATGTAAATGCAAAAAATCAAGTCAACATCCGATACCTTCCAATACTATATGATGTAAGCCTAGTGTAGGCTTAGTTGTTAGTGTAGTTGTTGGTCACTTTAAACATTCCCACCTTATTCCCACCAAGCATACCTGGGCAAGTTTAGCCTGTTTTAAGTGCACACTTACACAATCACAACCTCTTCCCAAATATGAGTGGACAACAAAACGGCGGCAAAAAAACGACATTTTGCAGTACCAAAGTCTACCAATTTTACTGTATTTGACTAAATAGAATTTCTAAGTATAAATGTTCATATATTGGTTTTTTAAAAATGTGTTTGTAAAATGATCTGTAGAAAGACAGCACTGTCCAACCATATACAACACCACCTGAATTTAGTTTCATTGCAAAGTGTGGTACAAGTAAGTAAAGCTGCTGTAGCACAGCTTCTCTGCGTCTATAGGGACTGTGTTACACACAGCATGTCAGTCAGACCACAAATTTTTATGTGAGAATGATGTTCTGTTAAAACATACAGTGCTAACATCGCACAGCGCACACCTAGCTTTAGGGGACAAGACATCAAACTCGAAGTGGGCTCTTCATATCTGAGTAAAATCCTCAGATATGATTCATGGTTTTTGTCAAAAAAAAAAGACATGACGAGCGTAGGATCAAAAATATGAAACATGCTTTACTACCAGCTCTATAGAAGCAGTTTTCTGATGTGGAACAAAACCCACTCTTCTCCACTACAATGCTACTTGATTCAAGATGGCTAATCCAGCATAACTAGCTAATGCATGTCATTTACAATCAGCTAAATTTGAACGATTTAACAGTTATAAGGTATATTGCACTCATTTGCACTAAGGACTACTTAATTTTAAGTGAGTTACTCATTATGGTGTCAGTATTGGTATCACACAACCCCATTTCCAAAAAAGTTGGGACATTGGGCAGAATGTAAATAAAAATAGAATGCAATGATCTGCAAATCATTTAAACCATATTTTAAAAGGATATATACCACAAAAACAACATATCAAATGTTGAAACTGAGAAATTGTATTTCTGTTTCATCACCTTTTCTTTTAACAGCACTCTGTAAGCATTTGGGAACTGAAGAGAGCAACCGCTGTAGTTTTGAAATACATATTCATTGATACAGGATTTCAGCTGCTCAACAGTTCAGGGTTTCCTTTTTCCATATTTCTCATTTTAATACGGCTCTTAACACAGAGCAATGCTGCTGTAATATTGGCAGAATGTGGTTTGGCATTGTCTTGCTGAAATAAGCAAGCCTTCCCTGAAAAAGTCTGGATGGTAGCATATGTGTAAACGAGTATATCACTCAGCATTAATGGTGCCTTCACAGATGTGCACATCACCCACGCCATGAGCACTAATGCACTCCTATACCATCATGAATACTGGCTTTCGAGCTGTGCACTGATAACAAGTGGTCTTTAGCCTGGAGGACACTGTGTCCATGATTTCCAAAAAAAAAGTTTGGATTTGTCAAACCACAGGACACTTTTCCACTTCACCTCAGTCCTTTTCAAATGAGCCCAGAGAAGGCATTTCTGGATCCTGTTTATATTTGGTTCCTTCTTAGCATTTTAGAGTTTTAACTTACATTTGTGGATGCAGACATGAACTGTTTTCACAGACAGTGGTTTTCAGAAGTGTTTCTGAGCCCATGCAGTGATTTCCACTACAGAATCATGTCTGTTTTTAATGCATTGCCGTCTGAGGGACAAAAGATCATTGCCAGCAAATACTGTTTTTTTGGCCTTGTGCCTTACATAAAGCGACTTCTCCACATTCTCTGAAACTTTTAATGATGTTACGTCCTATAGATGATGAAAAACAAACGTTCTTTGCTATTTTACGTTGAAAAATGTTATTCTTGAATTGTTGCAGTATTTGATCGAGCAGTCTTTCAAGTGGTGAAACCCTATAAATCATAGTAGCCTGCAATGGCTCATCATGATGAAGAGTCTGCACAGTTCAACTTAAAGGTCATACACTGACTCAGATATTACCACCACAACCTCAAAGTTATGTCCAGGAGACTGTGCTGTCAGACTTGTGCCTGCAACAGACTCTGTTGACAAAAAACATGACGATATCAGCCACCAGTGTGACCTTGACCCCGTGTTGCCCAGGATGCTGGTGGAGCTACTTCAGTGAAGCCTGGAACAACTACTAGTAAACCATTCCTAATGCAGCCATTTGCACAATTGCACCATGTGTGACAGTTGTCAGATTTTCTGCTTTTTCTTAAGGTAATTCCTACCCCATCCACTAAGCGGCAGAACTGTGGGAGGAGATCAATTTGCAAGCCAAAAGGGGATCCATGAGGTAGCTTGGTAGGCTAGTGGAAATGGGTAGCTCCATGCCTCACTGATGAAGACCCTTTTTTGAGGAGCCTGTAGGTTCATACATTCAATGTAAGTTTGTTGTTTGGCTGAAAATCCTTACAATGAATCTCTGTATGTTCTATTCCTGTGACATTTTGTGCTGTTTTCTTTTGGAGAAGGGTTCTTTTTCTTCTTGTTTGTTTTTGTTTTGTTTCTTTCTCTCATTGCTCACCATTCCAACAACTGGTATTCATCACATGGGAACCTGGGGATAAGCTCAACACACAATTTGTTTGGACAAAGCTTTCATCTCTACATTCGGCTCACATCGACTCAGAACCGGGACCACTGCAATTCAGACTTTCTTCACGATACAGACGATTCATAGACTGGACTGGGATAAAGAACAGATTCTAAGGACAATTTCCCCGGTTAGAGCTATCCAATTCTTTTGCTTTTAAGGACTCAAGGACTGCATGAACTTGGATGGTAACCCCCCCTTTAAAAAAAAACTAACTAACATGTTTACAAAGCTGTAACTGTTACACATGAGAGAAACAAACCTTTTCAGAGTTGAAATGTTTTGTAATATGAATATTGCTATATTCAAGCTAACACTCCTATGCCCTGAACTGAGGTCATATGACTGGCAACCTTACCAAAATGGCCCACACAAACCAGCAAGCTTTGCCAATAGTATCCTGTAATTCAAATAGCTGTTGTCATACAATAATGACAATTACCAATAATAAATTCTTTATCCCAAGCAATTTTGCTTGCACAGCAGTTGGTTTTTTAGAACTTCTAAAAAAGGTGTTTATATATTTTTCTTGTTTCTTATTTATGTATTTATGTATTTGTGTGTTTGGTTTCCCCCCACAGTGTGGATTATGTTTACTTTCCTTTGTACATTCAAACATTTTGTACAGTGTTCATACAATTTCTACAAAGAATAACATGGATCTATAAGGAAAGGAACATTTTTTCAAACGTTTAGGTTACAAAATCCCTGAAAGTACATATTATACAACAGTTAGTTCCAGCCAGGCAATCTGATTGGTTGAGAAGAGTTCTAACCGTGCTGTTATTTTGCCATAACATCACAGGTTTTTCATAAACACTGTATCACTCCGCTGACACACCATTGCTTAAGCAATGACTTCGATGGGAGTCGCACAAGCTATTTAAATGTTTTTCACTTCTTAATTTGTGCGCAAACAGAAAATGGTTCCTTGGTTAAGATCACATTTGACCTACAGCCGATTTGGTCAGACTCTGAAGATGAGACTACACTAAATACCCAAACTGTCACTTGGTCTGTGTAAAGAGCTGGAGAACAAATTGCCCTCTGTGCAGCGAGTGAGAGGAGCTCATTACTCAGATGTAGCAACAAGTTGCTTGTTACGGAACTATAATTTGGCGAAAGGAATCGCTAGCATTAAAATATATTAAACGCTGCGTTCACGGCCCAATTGATTAATTTCTTACTTTATTTATTTAACTGTTCTATAAAAGCAATAGAATACTCTAGGTTGTGTGTTATCACTATAACATCAAGGCTGTGATGATCTACAGCGACCAAATCACAGCTGTAATGTTAATTTGCAATAACGCACTCCCTCCTGTTCTATTGCTTAAGTAAGGCATATTGATTTACAAGACAAAACAAGTTGTTTTTTAACCGAGTAATAAACTACACCCCAACTCAACAAATGTGCCTGATTAACTGTTGAACTGTGGTTTACCTGCGAATGGCTAAACGAAGGATAAACTCAAGCATAAGAATGTCATGCTTGCAAAAGGAGTTCACTCAAACCTCATGAACACCACTGTAATCAGAGAAAGGTAATGCAACCTACACCTGTTCCACTTCTTTTCTTTCCCTGTGCTCCTGCAATATTAACAGCCTTTTACCCATACTCACCTGAGCAGGTGTAACTCTAGCCAACCCTTATTGAAGAGCCCATAGGTAACGGATATCTCTTTACATACCCCCACAGCTTGTCCTGTTTTTTGGAAAAGTGAACCCACAAGCCACATTTCCAGCAATGTTACTGTTATTTGTACAATAGCAAATATAGGGATTTGAGAATTATAATTGAATCGATCGATCAGATGACAGTCTAAAATGAATTCTTTGCTGCCTAGAATGACGTTTTTGTAAATGCAACTAAATATGAATGCTGTTGTATAAATAGACTGGGTTTTGCATTTACAGTTCTCTGTTTCATACATGTTTTGTACACCCTCTCAGGGTGATGCTCGACTTTTATAGTCAATTTAAAAACTTACATTAAAAAATGACAATGCCAGTGTTGAAATGTTAGTTTTATATTCTAATTCTGTTGCTTTTTGTTGCACTTAGATACTTTAATAGAAATACATATCATTTTATGAAATCACAAAGTACTAGTCAGAAATACAGTGAAGGGAATTAGCCTCTTGGACTGACTAACAAAAAACAGACCAAGGCTATTACTGCCCAATCATTTCATCATGAACCCTATAAATTGATTTAGACCAAAGCTGCTGAGCAGTTGAAGCACTGCTGGACGGAAGCAGCTGTCCGGAAACAATGATGCTTTATATCTGCTGTTATAAACTGGCATTCTCTGTGGTCTTTCAGGATATTTTCCAGCTTATGACTCACTCTCAGTCACGTGCAAGATGATGTGAAAGTCAAGCACATTCAGGTGATACAGGATTACACAAGAAAAACAAAGTGAGTGTGTGCTTAGGGTAGTTAGTGTAGCGTTACTGTAGAGTGTGTGATTATGGTCATGGCTCATTATACTGACTAGAGAAAAATCACTGACAGGAGGTTACACAAAGTTGACAACAGCATATTATCCATGTAATAGAATAGCTATTTTAGTAATTCTAAAATAGGCTACTGTGTTTGTAAAATGTACAGCGTACTTACAGCATAATTGATGGTTTTCAAATAGGAGAAAATAAGGCAAGATTTAATATCTATTTAATATCATCAAAATTTCAAGCAAAATTAAAAAAGAACCATTATAAAGAAAGCATAGTAGGGTGTTACTTATGTACAGCATTATGAAATTAAGAGCAGCACACATTTTGCAGAACTCACAGGGGCACAAAAATCAAAGGAATACCCTCAAGTTAAGCGCTTAAGCCCTGTTCAAGCTGGATTAGTTTCACCTTCAGTATTACCATGACTTTGATCTAGTACCAAAAGCAATTGCTATAGTCTTTTATAAGTCTACTAATAATAATTCTGGCACAAATGATCCTTTATGATTCACCACCCTTTCTTCTTGCCCGCACCTTCCATTGAACAAGGGAGTAACAGAGGCTGCTCAAAACTCCAGTCCAAGCTCCTTAAAGCTCCCATCTTCTCATCATTTCCCTGTACTCAAGGCATGGTCTACATCCATCATTTTTTAAATGTATGCATCTTGACATTACTGTACTCAATTGTTAATGCGGTTAAATTTTAATAAAGCATTCAGTTGATGACAGGACACAAGTGTTTATAATATGTAGATCTGTAAAAGGGATGATTAAGTGAAAGGCGTCTCATTTGACAATGTTTGTCATGGATTGCTCCTTCCTCGCTTCTTATCCTCGCACCTTGCCCCTTTTCCTGAGAGGGAGGAGCTAAGATGCAAAGAAAAAGGAGGAAAAGAAAGGAGGATGAATAATTTAAGATCCATCCCATGATACTACATTTCTGCTCTGTCATAAACTGGCCTGCTCTATGGGGTATCAGGATATGTGCCAACTGATGACTTACCCTCAATAACTTGCATGACAGCACAAACAGATGTATAGCACTATAGTGGTCTTGTGTGCATAAACTGTAAATGGATCATGACTAGTTTCACTCTCTAGACAGATCACACTATCAAGTTGAAAACGAATGGAATCCTAACAGAAATAGAGGAGACAGACACACACACACACACACACACACCTTTTTAAGCCGCTTCTCCTTCTGGGTCATGAGGGGTGATGGAGCTTATCCCAGCTGTCATTGGGCGAAAGGCAGGATAGACCCTGGACAGGTTGCCAGTCCATCGCAAGGCAGGACATAAACAGATAGATGAAAATATACATACATTCATTCATTTTTATGTAACTGTCAGGCCTTCTTTCGGCTCTGTACTCAATAAGACCCCAGACACTGATCCCCTCCCGGACTCCTAGTCCCAGAATCCTCACAGAGAGCATATGACGCTCAACCTACCTGCATCAACCACTCTCCAGATCCCGGTGCCCTGAGTTCTAACTGGACACACCTGGCACTCATCACCTTCACCTAAGGCTGGGCGATAAAGCGATAACGATAAGTATCGCAATATAATTTTCCTCGACAGAACTATAAGAGAGGTTCGATAAATTGTGGATAGAATAGTGGTTGGTATAGTGTAGTGGGTAACACCTCTGCCTTGTAGACTGGGGTTCAATCCCCACCTGGGTAAGCTCCCTACACTATACCAATAAGAGTCCTTGGGCAAGACTCCTAACACCACCTTCGCCTACCTGTGTATAAATTATCAAACTGTAAGTCGCTCTGGATAAGAGCGTCTGCCAAATGCCGTGAATGTAATAGACCATTATCACACTTGCACATTCTAGCGACAGCGGTGGTTGTGTTTTCTTCTGCAAGGAAAGCGATGCTACTCTGCTGTCGCCAGGAGAGGATGCATTTCCGAGTTTTTCAACATGATTAGAGAGGGAGGGTGCAACCAGTAAAAAGGTTCGCTGAATATACTTCAGCAATGTCTGAAACATGGAGTTATACATTCCCTGTTTGAGTGGAGTAATCAAACTGTACTGGCTTAGAGTGAAGCCACTTCTTTCCTTACATCCTAACAAGCTTTAGCAGCATTAAATCACGTCTGCTCCTCACAACTAAAGGGCTGCTACAGCTCTCGGTCATATTTTATTATTAATGCATTCCCAAGCAACGAGAGTGAAAGAAAGAAGTGGGTTCATGCAAGTTACAGCCCCAAAAGTAAACTGCCTAAACGAAAGTAAACTGTGGAAGCTGTGAGGTATGAGAGAACGCTATTTTTCCAGGCTAGCTGTTTTTAGCAATTGGCTAACTTGAAGTAGCACTCCGTCACTCACACAGCGTGGCGAATTGATGATACTATAGATCAGACAAGACATAAGTTAGATAGATAGATAGATAGATAGATAGATAGATACTTTATTGATCCCGAAGGAAATTTAGGCATCCAGCAGCAACAACACAATACAGTAGGAAACATATTCGACATCTATCAAACACAGAACAATAGAAAATATATAAGGGTATAAGAACTTTCTGTACACGGTAAAGAACTATCTGTAGATGGAGGAGTGCAGTAGATTTTTCTAACAGCCAATAAATAAATTCACAGAGCAAAGTGCAAGGTGCAAACGACATTGGTTATAAAAGTGACTGATGTGCCATAGAATTATTAATATGTACATGTAAAAACATAGTTCTGTAAAGTGAATATGTGAATATATGAATGCCACACCATGAGTAAATGTACTTGAGTGTAAGAGAGGTTGGGGAAGTGTAATTGTGAATAAATAATTAAGCGGTTGAGTAGTTGAATAATGTCCATGTAGTGTGACTGGGTTAGACTCAGTCAGCAGCAGCCTCCCGTCCCCGATGGGAGGAATTGAAGAGTCTGATGGCTCTCGGAATGAATGATCTTCTGAGTCTGTCCGTTGTGCAGCTCTGTGACAGCAGTCTGCCACTGAACACACTCCTCTGCTTCATGATGATGGTGTAAAGTGGGTGACTATCATTGTTCATGATAGAAAGCAGTTTATCCTATCCTATTATATCCTATAAGTCCTCCTATCTGCTATTGTTACCAGAGAGTCCAGCTCCACTCCCACCACTGCCCCGGTAGAACATCTGCAGAAGCTTCTTACAGATGTTAAAGGACTGCAGTCTCCTCAGGAAATAGAGCCGACTCTGTCCTTTCCTGTACAGGGTGTCCGTGTTTGTTGACCAGTCCAGTTTGTTGTCCAGATGCAGACCAAGGTACTTGTAGGTCTTGACCGTCTCCACATCAACCCCCTCAATGGAGACTGGCTGCAGGGGTAGTCCAGACCTACGAAAGTCCACCACCAACTCCTTGGTCTTGGATATGTTCAACTGCAGTTGATTCAGTCGACACCAAGCAACAAATTCCTCCACCTGTCTCCTGTACTCCTCCTCCTGACCACCCTTGACACATCCAACGATGGCAGTGTAATCCGAGAATTTCTGCAGATGGCACATCTCAGAGTTGTACTGGAAGTCTGATGTGTAGAGAGTGAAGAGGAAGGGGGAGAGCACAGTCCCCTGTGGTGCTCCAGTGCTGCTGACAACAGTCTCAGATGTACCGTCAGTCAGCCTCACGTACTGTGGTCTGCAGGTGAGATAGTCTGTGATCCACTGCACCAGGTGAGGATCCACCTGCATCTTCATCAGCTTGTCTCTGAGAAGTGGGGGCTGGATGGTATTAAAAGCACTGGAGAAATCAAAAAACATGATTCTCACAGCGCTATTCCCCTTGTCCAGATGAGAGTAGGTTCAGTGGAGGAGGTAGGTGATGGCGTCCTTGACACCAATCCTCTCCCTATAGGCGAACTGGAGAGGGTCCAGTGCATGCTGTACCTGGGGTCTGAGAAGAGGGATAAGCAGTCGCTCCATGGTCTTCATAATGTGGGACGTCAACGCAACTGGCCTGTAGTCGTTGAGCTCACTGGGGTGAGGTTTCTTGGGGACAGGGACCAGGCATGAGGTTTTCCACAGCGTGGGAACCCTCCCCAGCTGCAGGCTCATGTTGAAGATGTTCGACAAGGGTAACTCAAGTTCAGAGGCGCAAGCCTTAAGAAGTCTCGGGCTCATCTTGTCAGGTCCAGCTGTCTTCCTAGAGCGGAGTCTCCTCAGCACCCCTGTGACCTGGTCTGCAGAGAAGTGGGGGGGGTGGACTGTGTGTGCTGACAGTCTGTGGTGGGGAGATCTGTGCAGCACTGAGAAGGCAGAGGCTGAGGTTGCTGTGATGGCAGGGCAGACAGAAGCAGATGAGGATGAAACAGGACAATCAAACCGGTTATAGAAGAGATTGAGCTCGTTCGCTCTCTCCACACCTCCAGCTGTTACACTGTCACTCCTTGGCTTGCATCCTGTGATTGTCCTCATACTGTCCCAGACCTCCTTCATGTTGTTGTTGTGTAACTTCTGCTCAACCTTCTTTCTGTAGGTCTCCTTAGCCTCCTTTAAGCAGGACTTGAGTTCCCGCTGAACGTTCCTCAGCTCCTCCTGGTTCTTGTCTTTAAAGGCCCTCTTCTTTTTGTTTAAGAGGTCCTTTACGTCACTTGTAATCCAGGGCTTGTTATTAGGAAAGCAGCGAACAGTTCTTACAGGAACCACAGTGTCCATGCAAAAGTTCAGATAGTCAGTTGTGCAGTCTGTTACCCCCTCAATGTCCTTGCTGTGAGAGTCATGCAGCACACTCCAGTCTGTGGATGCAAAGCAGTCCCTCAGGGTCTCCTCCGCCTCCTTAGACCACTTCCTGAAGGAGCGTGTTGTAGATGGTTGCCTCATCACACAGGGTTTGTACAGAGGCTGCAGGAGAACCAGATTGTGGTCAGATTTTCCAAGTGGGGGCAGAGGGATGGCCGTGTATGTATCACTGATGTTAGCATACAGGAGGTCAATTGTCCTGGTGGGACAGTCCACATACTGGGTGAAAAGTACTGCTTTCAGTTTAAACATACCATAAAGGAGGACTCTGTTTGTCTGGTGTTAGCTATATTGTGGTTCACCCCTCAAATTACTATGGAGAAATCCAGATGTCTGCTAGCTGGTGTTTGAATACATGGATGTGGTAGGTGTGATGGCAGTAAGGCTGATGTTGAGAAACTAAACAGTTAACACTGTTGTTTACCCAGAGGTGGACGAAGTACACAAATCATGTACTTGAGTTAAAGTAGAGATACCCAAGGTAAAATATTACTCCAGTAAAAGTAGAAGTCCTTACTCTAGACCTCCACTTGAGTATAAGTACAAAAGTATTTGCCTTCAAATGTACTTAAGTATCGAAAGTAAAAGTAATAAAAGAGTAATTATGGCTCTGATGTCCTGTTATCATGTCAAGATTCGCATCATAAACTCATTTTACGTGAAAATCCTCCAGTGTCTCTCTTGGTAAACCAGTCTTTTAATAGAACGTCATTAATTAGTGATGCTGACGTCTATTAAAATGATCATAAGCATAAAACACTAAAGGCAAACAGTTTCCATCAGGGAGAACCGAGTGGCTCTGAAATCACTTTTACAAACAAGCAAAGTTTCAGTTTAAGATTACTTTATAAATTAGTTACAAGCTGAATAAAAACTTTTCCTTTACTGTATAGATCTGGGTTGGTATGACCAACAGGTCAAAACAAGCTCAGAATAAAGTGACCGCTGTGCCCTGATTGGTGTTCTTGCTTTGCACTTCTTTCGTTTTGACATGTTACATTTTTATACACACAAAAACCAAAAGGAACAACAGATTTCTCAAAATGTAGTGGAGTAAAAAGTCAGATATTAGACTTTGAAATGCAGTGGAGTGAAAGTAAAAAGTTGCCCAAATTGGAAATACTAAAGTAAAGTACAGATACACAAAAAAAACTACTTAAGTACAGTAACATATTAGATTTATTGAGTTACTGTCCACCACTGTGTTTACCACTTGTTTAGCATTTGTAATGGGATAGTAATGGGAATGTTTTCTTTCTTAGATTATGACAAAATTATTATTACGAAAATTGTGGCCGTGCTTTTCCAGCTTGTAAAAACAGCCAACCAAAAACTTTCTCCCACTCTCCCATGGCAGATTTGTGAGATGTTCCACTGTCTGGCAAGTGTTTGTCATGTTCTGACCATAAAGGATGAAAACAGCAATTAACCACCAAGGAGAGAAAAATCTGCCTTCAAATTTGAAATCATAATTTGACATTTATTGTGATATGTATCGATATCAAACAATATGAATTTTGTTTATCGGGATAACATTTTCGACCCTATAAAGACTGGTTCATTCAGTGCAAAGTATTGCCACTGTTGTAGTGCATAACAAGTGTTAATTTTTCTACTGGTACTGTTTGACCTGGTTTGTTTTTTGACGTTTTCTGTCTTTGTCCTTTTTGGCTTATATGTCTCTAATGATTGTTGTTAGCTTCTATCTGGTTTTGACCCTCACCTGTTTTACTACGTTGTGTCTGATTGATCCTCATCACATTGGGGTCTCCAACTTTGGTCATTGGTCTGTCACATTACAAACACAGTTTATCTGTCCTGTCCCTGGTAAATAAATATACAATTACAGCAACAAAATCAACAAAAACAAATAAACAGGTGATGCTGATATTATTTGGGTATTCTCAAATAGGGGCATGGCATGGACCACTGATGAAAAGCTACAGGATGAGGGATACAAATTGTACATAGAAAAAGGCTATAGTCTCTACATGTATTACATACTATGTACAACTGTACTCCAACTATAAAGAAAGTCATTTAAAGCTGATATGAAATGCACCATTCTTGAGAACTTTACAGACTCAGATTTCTTTACAACGGTGGCGATAGTCAACCAAAGTGTTTAAAGCCTCTAAAAGCTACATCAAAGTAAGTTACTACTTGCAAATATGATGTGTGATCTGAGCCATTGTTGTCATATGAGGATTTGGTCTAAACTTTTTACAATACATTCAGAGCAGAGAGGCACTAGTAAGGCATTAGTGTACTGTAAAACAAAACATTACCTACAGAAAAGCTTTAACCATCTCATATCAAACTACAGAGACTTTGTTTACATCTCAAGAGTTCATTATGTAGACATTTTCAAAAACTGATGGATTTCTCCTTTTGAAGAAGGGCATACTTTTAAATAGCGTGCAACTCTATCATTAAAGTCATCTAAAATGCTTACAGGATTTCATTGAGATTTGGGCAGGGCATTAGTGTAAAGTTAGTGATGTATAGGCATGAGAAGTCCAGCTGTTATCAGTGTGAAATTACTGTACCTGTGCTAGGGTGACCTTTACCAGCTCTTCTTTCACTGTGGTCTTTGTCTTAGCAGTGCCTCAAGCTGGTTTAATGTGTTGTTTTCTGGCTGCTGATCTCTCACGAGGATGGTGCAAGCCTGCTGCCAGCCAAACAGAAACCCACAAATAAATAACAAGGGTAAATGAGTTGAACTCTTAAAGGAACATTTCAGTCAGTCAATCTTGCTAATAATGCAAGACAGCGCATTCTTATTATTGTTAACCATGTTAGCATGTTTAATCAAGCTATAAAAGATCAATAGGCTGGATTAGACTTTGAGTTAATTGTGTAGGCTGCAACATTGCTATGTATCTGTCCCTACTGCATAAATGTCCCCATTAAAAACTGTGAAAGTGCCTTACAGACAGAGTTTAGGGACTTTTCAGACTTTAGGGTAGCATGAGTTCAAATCTGAAAAGGTTGTCTTCTGCAGGTACTTCTGTCTACATCAGCGCTCCATCAAGCAGTAGGTTGCATGCTAAGACCTGACATTGTGCTGACTACAGCTCTGGAGACTATGAAGCTGCATTGGCCTTCATCACATCACTAGACAGATACAGACACCAATCTCTTTCCACAGTGCAATACTTTCTAAAAGTCACAGGGTACACAGTTTAACTTATGAGTACTGTGACATTTTCAAGTCTTACTACTAGTCTACCTGTCTACTAGTTTTTGAGTGCTGAAAGGGCAGTGTTCTCAATTGAAAGCCTCACGAGATAATCACTCTTAAGGGACCCAAATCTTTTGTTTTAAGAGACCAAACTGCAATGTTTGCACTGTATACCTAACAGTACATAAATAAAGAAAGAAGGTAGTAAGGATTCAAATTAAAATTTTGCAAAATGGATTTTATAACATAACTATTTTGTTACTAAAACACATTTTTGTAGGTAAAATCAGAATGTGTCATACGTAGTATAAACATCTGTTCTCTCATTGGGTTAAGGGGTTGGTGTTAGGTTAACTTTCTGGCAGGCCAAATCAGATGTCATCACAGGCCAAATCTGGCCCACAGACTAGACTTTGGGCAGCCCTGCTTTTAAGCCACCGGGCATTAACACTGAAAATAATGACTAGTAATATGCCTGGTCTCATGCCTGTGGTTGGCATAGTGTAGTGGGTAACACCTCTGCCTTCTACAGTGTAGACTGGGGTTCAATCCCCTGCTTGGACAAGCACCCTACACTATACCAATAAGAGTCCTTGGGCAAGAATCCTAACACTACCTTCGCATACTTGTGTAAAATGATCAAACTCTAAGTCGCTCTGGATAAGAGCATCAGCCAAATGCTGTAAATGTTCTCTGAGTGCATGCCTTCCTGCTTAAAATTTAGAAAGTCAAACAGAGAGCACAGGAAGTAGCTAGCTTACTAAGCTTTGGATCGCCCGGTGACTTGGAGCCATGTTAGCCTTGTGACGGTAGCCTGACCTATTTTTAGGACCGTCCATTCTACATTGAAAGGAGATCAATAATGGTGAAGTACAGCAGACATTATTAAACTTTGGGAAGATATTTACAAGACATACTTTGTATGTTTACATCAGGGGCCCTGAGGAGCCAGATTAATTTAATTAGAAAGAAACTCAGATTTAGGTTTCCAGGCTTTAAGAATCATAATTATCATAGGCAGAATAAGGCTTTACTGGTCAAGTTAAGCATGCACTGTACACACATGGATTTGAATTTGTCTTTGGTTACACCCAGTATCCAGTAACCTCACCTGATGCTCCTATAACATCTCAAGTACACTCCAGAGTTTGTAATCATTAGTCTGTCGCACAACTCTCAATAATTTCAATTCAGTTCAACAGGTGTTGTCACAAAGCAGCTTTACAGAAATCCAAGTGTAGGCCCCCAGCAAGCCTAGGGCCACAGTGGCCAGAAAACAAAAGCTCTATAAGAGCAGGAGGAATACACCTTGAAAGGAACCGAGAGGAACAGATCCTTTTCTGGTCAACACCTGTTAGCAAAACAATAACACAAAAAGAGCGATATGAATAAAGAACGAAGACAATGACTACTAGCGAATGCTGAATAATGCTCTAAAATGTAAATATCTAAATAATAATAAAGATATATAAAATAATAATCAAGCCTGTCCCTGGACGGAAGTATTTTGATTAACGAATACCTATGACTACTGATCCAAATTGTCCCTAACCATACTCATGCGCTGTCAACTGCCTCCTGGTCTTCTTTATGCTCACATTAAAAATCATCCACCGTGTTCTCATTTCTCTAATATACTGTATATGTCTAGCACAATCCGTGGCCTCTTTAGACCTAAGAGACATTTAACTTTGGCCACTGGCGTAGCTCATTAATCGTTCTCCTCTGCATTTACTTTTGTTTTGCACATCATTTCTAAATGACTTTGTGCAGTGCCTCCTCAGGTTTCCCCAGAACGTCTCAGTTTTTCTCTGCCACAGTCACCCCTGCCGTTATTTGCTCCTGGATTCCTGTAAAGCACAAAACCCCAAGTGTTGATTTACAGTGTTCTGTGGAATGGAATAATATGAACACTGCAGGTGTCCGTGTAAGTGTCCACTGCTGTATGCTTTGTAAAAAGCCCTACAAATACTGTTTGAGTTGGACCGAATCAACCAAGATATCAGTGTAGCTGGGCACAGAAGTGACTAACCCTGTTTGAACCCTGAAGGCTCAAAGAAAGGTTAGATAGTTTAAAATGGCTTTTAATCGTTTACTAGATAGTATTTTAGATCCTTTATCTAGCCTAACGTGTGATTATTTCTATCTTCCCTCAGCTGCATATTGTTCAGGGTGTCCTTGCTACTCTATTCTAAGCACTCTGCTGCTGTAGTGTAGAAAGAATTACTCTGTTCTTCTCATAGGTGTATTCTAACGCTCCGTGGGGATACAGGACAGCAGTGCCACCTCTGGTTTTTGTTATCACTTTAGCTTTACTCCGCTCACTCACTGTCTCCTCGTCTCCTCGTCTCCTATCCTCCTTCCTCTCCTCTAGCACCGGTAGCATGGCCGAAGCCAGGCGCGCTTTGAGCAGAGAAGACGAGCTGCCGGTTTACCTCGCGCGCTCGGGAACCGCAGACCAAGCAGCGCGGCAGAAGCACGGCGGACTGTTCTGCAGCGTGGAAGGAGCTTACGAGAGCAAAACCATCGACTTTGACGCTCTGAGCGTCGGCCAGCGAGGGTCGAGAACACCGCGAGGACAGAAGGGAGTGGACACGGAGACACCTTCCTCAGTAAACAGTGCACACGAGTTTAAAAAGGCGACAGAACTAAAACACGACGTGGACAAGGCGCTGCTTTCTAACGACGAGGTAAGACGCTCGATTCTCTCCGTTCTCTGCTCACAGGTGACTGCAAACGCGGCTGTTTGCTTCCAGTGTTCGTGCTAAACGTTCCCGCACACCAGTGTGGTTTCAAGAAAGTTTGACCCGATATTCAAATGCGTTAGCCGTATTAGCATATGCTCAAATACAGACTGACAGGGTTTCAGGGAATGTCAGGAAGGCTTAGCTCTGTTGTTGCTAAGCAGATTGTATGCAAGAACTAAAAGCCCATGTAGCTTAGTATAAAATAAGTGAACGTATGAAAGATGGTTTGTAAAAAAAATACTTTAAAAAATAGCACACACAAAATTATCTAATGATGGAAAACAAGTGATGAGGTATTAAAATGTAAAACCGTAGGTAATTCATCTCGAGGATCACATGTTTACGATCAACTATTACCTATCATACAAAATCCTTCTGTAGACAGAGAGATCCAAAGAGGTTTGAGGGCTGATGTGTGTCACACACTCCTCGTTATCAGGTGATGCAGGCCTGCTCTGTGATTTGATCTGGACTGGACTGAACCTTAATGTTCAGACAGATGGGTTCTTTATCGGGCCAGCTCTCCAAATATTAGGGGAAACAGCTGGCCATCGGAGAAAGTCTAAACGGGTTCATTAACTTCCATAAATAAGTGCTTTTGTGTGGCCCATAGGCTGGGATATTCTCCAAGCACCCCAGGAAAAGGAAAGATTCTGCCCACCATCATTGATTATTGTACGCCAAAACAGCCCTCTAGCACATTTAAACCCCCTGATCCTACTTTAAAAGAATAAGCATCACATCGCGAAGCTAAAAAAGTTCATGCAACATTCAGGAGTAGAGGAGGAAGGAGGTAACATGGGGTAAAAAGTAACACCAGTTGTTTTTTGTGTAGTTAAACAGGTTCAGCTAGAACATGCTTTTGGTCATCTTCTTGTTTTCCTATAATATTGTCACCTGCAAACTTTCACAGCAATGACACACGATTCACCATGAAGACTTGAAAGTAACTTCGTAAAGTCATCGTAAATCTTTCTCAATTACTAGGTTGCGTTTATACGTTATGGAATTCAATTGTACGGAATTTTAATCATCCTCTTGGTGGCTGTAATGCAGCACGGTTTGAATCATATAACCAACTCACAACAAAGGCTAGCCAATCGAAAGGACAGCCTCCACGCTGTAGAGGTAAAAAAGGAGACAACTCCATATTCCCTCGTATAAATTCAAGAGAGTTCCTTTTTCTAAAACTTTCATTCACAGATTCATCAAAATGTACTGTAGATGTCACTTAGTGATACTTCGTTGCGATGCATTTTTCAGCGTTTCACAGTGTTTGACAGCAACCTTTTCCACAAATAACATTTATTTTGATGCACGTATTTTTTATGTATTGTGTGTATAATCGAGCTTACCAGATGTTTATAGCAATATATTTATAACCAGTCACTCAGATACGATTAACTCTACCTAAGTTGTAATGTTTTCACTGATGCCGCTTTCAGCTGAATTGTTCATGAATGATATGTGCTCAAAAATGTACGTTTTTATTTGTAGCAAAGATGGGAAGGTTGTTTGTATACACAAAATTTTAATCTTGCTCAAATTTTTGGCTCGGCCAATTTTGTTTCATTTCATTGTTGACTTACCTGTTTGCTCTACTTGAAACTTCTCTTATATGGAAATATGGAAACATAATGGTTTGGGCAAGAGACCCCAGAGACTCATGGAATTTTAAAATCATTGCTTTTTGCTTTAGGGCTTGTGACATTTATTTACTTCATGACCTTGCGCTGTAGAGAGTTTTATTAGATTTATATTATGCTTATATATGCATTTCATATATATATATATATATATATATATATATATGAAATGCATATATAAGCATAATTTAAATCTAATAAAACTCTCTACAGCACAAGGTCATATATATATATATATAGTGCATTGTGTCAGCTTAACTGTACACCTGAGTAAGATGCATGTTGTGTAATATGCCAGGCTGAGTCACTGAATTGATTTACCCCCTCGCTGTTTTTTACCGGGTGTGTGAGAGACGTCAACATTTTATATGCTGATAGGTTGGTTCTGGACAAAAATCATCATAATGTATCACTGTATTGTTCTTAGGAGTTGAAAAACACTCTATAGGTATTTGGGGGAGCTGTAAGTGTTTCCCTTACATAATGCAATCTGGCACTTATAACTTCAATTTATTATTAGCAACATTTAATGTTTTGGGAAAGGGAAACTGGTTGTAGAACATTATATAAAGGATGATTTTAGTTTCTGTGATGATTTTATTTTCTGAGACAAGTTGACAGTGATGGAGTTTGCCCATTTATATTGATCTGGGACCAATTTTGCTGTTTGGAAACTGGTCCACCATTATCTTAAAAGGGCAGTAACTATCTGGGGCAATACTGACATAATGGGCATAAAACCTCAGGCAGAGATGTCCCTCTTGTGGAGGGACAATATCATTACTGTGCATCTTAAAACAGATGACTCAGCAACAACACAAGAAAGGCATTGCAGTACCAGGAGCACTTTGATAATGAAGAAGCTCTGTCTAATGCACTATGAAGAACTTTTATAGTATCAGTGATGTTTACGTTAATGTATCTTGCCTAAATGCATGTAGGCCAGCATACCATGACATACTAATGGAAATGAATTAGATGGATTACTTGCTGGGAAAATAGACAGAGAAACATTTCCCTAAATTCACTGTAGTAATATTAGGCAATAGTGCTTTCACTATAGCCTACAATATAATGAGTTCTGTGATATGTTTAGTTTAGTGCAAATGTGTTTGTATGTTGTAGGTTGATTATGTATGTGTTGCATTGTTTTTGCAATAGTGACCAGTTTTCATTAGCTATAAGAAAGATTGCATGTGGTCCATAAATTAGTATTGTGTGTTGGTTTTGAAAGGAGTACTATGCAAGAAGCTGTGTGCTTCCTACAGATTTCTTAAAATCTGCCTATAATTGAAATTGTTGGTTAATGGTGAAATAGTAATAAATAAATAATAATAATGATAATAATAAAAACAAATTTATTTGGGTACTTTGCTTTAGAACACCCTGCATGTACCTCTCTGCCATTAATGAACTAAAAAAAATCCCACAGACATTTTATTGCTCAAAGAAAATCAAGAATGTTCATAACCATTTAATGTAACCACTTTTTATGATGTAGCCTTTAGTCGCATTATACACTGTGGACAACAACACATTGTGAATTTGGTTGTTTTATAATGCAGAAGCTGAACATTGTTTAAGATCCAAAACCGGTTTATACTACTAACTCGGTGATATCATTAGAACATAAAAAAATGCATCTCCTTCATTTTGAACTGCTGCTGTTCTTCATAAGTAATTCATGAGTTAAGGGGTGGAGTCTTCAGAGTAAGATTAGGGAGCAGTATTGTCTTTGACCCTGTCCTCTGTGTATATGTATGTTTGTGTTTGTATTTGTATGTTTGCAGGCTGAGATGGGTTAACAGGATGCTGACACTAGGCAAGCACTTTAGTATGACATATTAACTTAGTGTGAGGTTTATTTGCACACTGAAATAATTTAGCCACAATACAGTAGTACTTTAGTCTGCAACAGAACAAGTGGAGCCTTCTGTAGCCTTTGTGTGTGTGTGTGTGTGTGTGTGTGAGAGAGGGAGAGAGAGAGAGAGAGAGAGAGAGAGAGAGAGAGAGAGAGAGAGAATGAGAGGGAAGGAGTTGCAAAGGGAGGCAAAAAGGAGGGTATAGACAACATGATGGGCTGGGGCTCACCAGCTGCTCCCCGGGCCTGCCTCCATCCTCTTTGTTTTCACTCGTTGCCAGTATGTCTGTCTAGTCAGTATTTACAGAGCCTCTTTATCATAGTCAAAAGCATGCACTCTTATCCATCAGTGAAACTGTCCAAAAAGTGTGTTCTTTAATTTTGTATCAGTAAACAAAGCATTCTGTTCCCTTCCCCTGTTCCATAATTAATGCATATTTGCCACATCTGATACAATTTTTACCATACAAAAGTGGCACTTTGCGAGGTTTATATGTCTGTGCACTCTGTCTACAGGCTAACACTTTTTTTGGATAATAAAGAATGAGTATACTTTATCTCTTGACTGTGGCAATTTTAATTGTTCACCTTGAACAATTTTAATTGTTGCCCCAGCCTGATTTATAAAACATTACAATTTTATTTCTACAAGTAAGTGCATTACTTCTAACCCTCTCTAATGCCAGTTTAGTAACACTTCCAGCTACAGTAAATAAAATGTTGAAATAAATCCTGGTGTGACATTTAATAGCTAGAAGGATAAGTACCGTTGGAGTGTGTTAAACCTACAGTGTCCCATAATTGTGCATTATTTTTTTATCCTAAAGTTTCTGCAACTGCCATTTTTCCTTTTTTTTTCGCCACAGATCTGTTAGCCATGTACGTTTGCTAACCTTTCTGTGTTATTTACTAAAATATTATGCACTTTGACACAAAATTGGACAAAAATGTGCCCATGTAGAAACAGGGTCACTCTGGTGTGTGTGTGTGTGTGTTTCACCCAAATTTAGCTGTTTAGTGTTCATCCTAAGTTTATCACTGAAGCAGAGCTGTATGTAAACGTTTTAAGCAGGTAGCATTAATGCTAGGGCTGGTGTTGATGTTGTTGAAAGTGGTGTAACACACTACACTGTGATAAAATGACATAATCATAACTCAAGTATTCAACTCAGTGGTTTAACTATTGAGATTTGCCTTTTGAAATTTTGAAAATGTTCAGTGTGTGAAATGCACAGATAAAGTACTTTTTGCACAGTGATTCAGATTGACCATAAGGGGGCACTGTTAGAAATCAAGTTGCGTTTTCGTGCATCATAGAAAGACATGAAACAGGCACGAAACTGCCTGGCTTACAGATGTCAAGAAAAGAAGCTAAACAGTTCATTACTAAACGCTAATCAGTTCATTATGTAGGCAAAAGACGATGCATATAAATGCCTTAGTGTTTTTTGTGCTCACAATATAAGTAAACTACAAAGAGGACTCATAAATATGCTAATAAACTTAAACATGTCAGTGGGGTCTTGTAACGAGATCACAGCCAGGCTGTATCCTGAGTAGTACCTTAAATATCGTTATCACTGGTATGTTTTTAACTGCTGAAGTGCTGAAAACCTGATTGTGTGTGTGTGTGTGTGTGTGTGTGTGTGTGTGTGTGTGTGTGTGCGCGCGCGCGGTAAACCTCAAGGTCTTTAACATCAGGCAAAAGCGGACTGGGGCCGTTTTGTTTTCACACTGTACAAATCGGTAGGACTAGAAAACGAGCGGGGCCGTTTTGAGGGGTCGCAGTTCGTTTGCCCTGTTCACATACGCCCAGAAAATCACGACTCGGTGGTCTGAGTCTGCTTCCGACACTGAAACGGTCCAAGTGTGAAAACGCCCTAAAAGACGTAGCACCCGCGCGCCCTCTGCTGGAAGACAAGCGGCAGCACAGCGAGGGAGGAGCCCCCAGGCTCGCTCTGTCCTCGCCAGCAAGCGCTCCGCCAAACACCGCCCGCTTTCCCCGATCACATCAGCTGCATCGCGAGCACGGAGAGACGCAGGGACCACAAACACACCAGAGGAACAACCAGAACGTCAGCAGCGCCGATACCATGTCTTACCAAGGCAAAAAGAATATTCCGAAGATCACAGTAAGTGAAGAGTCGCTGTTGTCTCGTTCGCAAGACGCCTCTATTGTTGTTTTAATTGTGCGGAAACCCTAAAAAGAGCGAAAGGTTTCTCGGTGCTCGTCGTGAAAGAGCTTTTGTTAGATAAAACTGCAGCAGGAGGCGGCACGACTGGCTCCCATTGCGAGAAGCAAAAGACGATTTCTTAAAGCTAAACCGCAGCTTCTATGCTCGTTTCATGGATTTGATTGATGCTCCTAGTAAATACACGTTGGGCTTCCCTTGTTACATTTATTCCATCGGTCTATATTCCTCCCTGTGGATCTCTCTCGAGAAAGGAAATTACGCAGCGTACACAAATAAGGAAACATTCAGAAATCCCAGTTTCATAAGTAAACCAGTCAACAACATTTTGAGCGTATAGCGTATAATGGCCCTTTATCCACCCCCCCCAGCCGTTAGGCTGAATCGGCTCTGGACTGCAGCAAAAGAAAAACACGCCCATTAAGGATCAGGGCTGATAATAGAAGGCAGGTATTCGTCTGCTACAAAGGTCCAAGGCATCTTGCGTACATGTTTTCTGCTACAGAAAATAGTGATTAGACCCTTAAAGGGGGGAAAGTCAGTTTCAGTAAGCTGGCTTGCTATCATACTTTTATAACTGTTGCAGCTGGGCTCTTTGTCCTTTCCTGCACCCTGCAAATGGCTGTGATGGTGGTAGAATCTGACAATGCACACGGCGGTGAAAGACGGGTCGCCCATTATAATTACAACTTCTACCAAAACTGTATTTTTAAGAATACTGCAAAATCACACAGGACTTTAAGCTTTCCCGTAGCTGCATGTTTAAATAGCAGGGTCCTGCCGTCTAGTCAGACTGCTGTGTTTTCACTTGTCATGCATCAGCTTTTGTGTGCATGTGAAGGAAGACAGAATGGGGTCTGGTGAGATTTTTCTAGGTGTGGTTTGCTTTTTTTTCCATCTCCTCATGCACAGCAGCCCCGGTGTTGTGTGCAGTGCACATGTCATCAGTAATTTTCTCCAAACATCGATGTGGGTAAAAGTGACAGGATGTACTAGACAGGACAAAGCCTTTTTTTGCCCGTGTTGGCACTGCAACTGGCAATTGAAATGGGCTGAGGGTGGCATCTGTCTGATGGGTCCTCATGGCACATGAGACAGCTAACTGTGACCACCACCCCATCACCATGGCGACAAAATGGTAAAGACGAAAATACAAGGGTGGGTGGATGCAGGCTGGCTGATCCAAAATCAGCTTTATGTTATTTATTGCAGGTGCAGGGTTGGATGTCGCAGCTTAGAGCTCACATTTTACAGGCGACATGTAGTTTCATCATCTCAGTAGTGTTAACACAATCATAGCATGTATGTGACTCTAAGGTTACGTTCTGAAGTCATTCCCTAATCATTATCAGGAAGCACCCGGGAGCTTTAGTTACCATTGCAATGCCATTGACCGTGTTGGAAAAAAAAAAAGATTTGTCCATTTATTGTACCAGGCAAGTGCAGCTTATTAAGATTGGTAAGTTCCAGTGTTTTGACCATTCTGCTAGCAAAAAAGTGCAAAGTGCTTATGAGTATATGGTAAATATTTTGGTCACTAAGCAACAAGGTTGGAGCACTGTCGCTTTTCTTCCATCCCACCCCAACTCACTACGCAGGGCTCGCACAGTTAATAGTACACTCCATAATATCCTCTTGGCTCAGAACTCTGGCTTTTTTCCCTCTCCAGTCGTAACACAAATGACAGCACTGTTCGCATCCAAAATGTAAATCCAAAGTATTTCTGCAGTTGTACATGTTCTACATGTTCTTTTCAAACAATTTCAGATGGAATCCATCCTTAAATTTCCCCACACAATCTTTTAATGTAATCTTTAAATATTGTGTATTTCGTCGTGCTCTGGATCTGTCTGCAGTCTTCTTTGTAAGTTAAGTTAATCCATAAAGACTTATGCTTTTGGTGTAGGACTGCTATTTCTGTACCAGTAGCTTGTTCTGTGCTGAAGCCCAATCATTCTTCCCCAATTCCTTTAAGATCTTTGCTCTTATCACAATGCTTTTATCCAGGACATGCTAAAAATAAATCACCAAAATCCAAGAAACATGCATCACAGCAGCAGAATTTTAGTCAAGATATTTTGAGAAATTGCACATTTTCACTAAAGTGGCTGTATGTATACAGAAGAATACATTTAATGAGATGACAAAAATGAGAAGAATTCAATAATAGAAGATTCCATTAATGTTCTCAAATGTTATTCTTACACTGTGGGAGAACCTTTATGCAAGGAAGGTGCTGAAATGTAATTTGTGATACTGCTTTTTTGTTCTAAAATGGATACCAATACCAATATTGAAATCTTGAATATTGGCTCATACAATTTATAGTTTCTTTAAAAACTACTAAGCTTTAAAATAGAGGTGCACCGATCTCCAGTTCCGATTTCTTTACAGCCTAATTGGTACCAATTCAGAATAAGAATCGGGGGTTTATGAATGGTTTAAAAATAGTTTGTTAATGTTATTAACAAGTTCATACATGCCTTAAAAATCGTTAATAAGCAGGTACAACACAAAAATAAACGGATTGCCTAATAGGACACACATTTGTCTATGCTGTGAAAGCTCAGATGTTGCTGGTTACTGATCTCACTTTGTCTTTTTCTTCAGTCAGCGTTAAACTGCTCAGCTTCATCACATCATAAAGAAAATTATATAAAAGCTCACTTTTTCACTTTTTATTTTTGTGCTATAACTGTATTCATGACTTTATGGTGTTTATGATCTAATTAATAAACATTAATCAACTAATTTTACCATTCATAAAAGTGGTACCGCCTAATTTGCTGATGACATTTTCTTCTTTTTATTTATTTATTTATTTTTGCATGTGTATGTAAGGGCTAAATGAACACATGAACGCATAAGAGAAGGCACATTCCAGTGCTTTACATTAGCCAAAGCTACAGTGTACATAACATTATTTTATCTTTAGCTTTTATAGATTTAAAAGAAAAATTCATAGTCAGTGTAAAACTGCATTATGTGAGGTTTGTTCAGACTAAAAGAAGTAGCATGACCGAGCCATGCTAAAACAGGGGTATTTAATTAAAATCCAGTATGGTCTGGTTGAAGAAAATATCCTAAAGGAAAGGTCTGGAACGTCATAATGTCGGACTTGCGGTTTGATTCGGTAGCCTAGTAGGTATATCAACATCTTATATAGTCAATGACTGAATGTCAAATCAAATAAAGTGCAATTCAGCAGTATTTCAACATTTATTTTCAGTTTTCTCTTTTTAGAGCAGGCCATGTAAAATAATTTCCCTCTGACTCGCTTTCTTCTCTCTCCTCGTCCCTCCCCTGTGTGTGCATCACTCGCTTGAGTGTCCGTGCCCATCATAGTGCTCAGATCTGATTGGCTGAGTAGCGCCATGTGTGATATTTACAACGATTGGTCTGTGAGTCTCCTGGGCTGCTAAACCAGTACCAGTACTGCCTTGTAAGACACATTTCCTTTGAATACTCTTTTAACATGTTCACAATGGTCGGATTCATCCTCTTGGGGAAGGGGTCCGAAGCATAATCAGCATTACTAAATGTTCTTCATCCACCAGAGATGGTGTCCCAAATTTTCAAATCTCTAAAACTGACATAGTGTAGCTTTAAATAATATAAATCTAGTAAAGTATTAAAACCATTTAGCAAAATTATTCATGCGTAACTGTGCTACAATATTTTGGTATAAATATAAGTTTGGGGAATTTACCCGATTCAAATCTTAACGGATTCCGAGCATGTATCTCTACTTTAAAATGAGCTATTTTTAATTGTCTGTCATGCTCAAATTACGCTGCTGTGACAGAGAAAGACATACGAAGTTAACAATATGACATCACACAATGTGAGAATGTGCTATTCCAGGGAGGAATTTTTACAGGTTTTGATCAGATTCATTCTTTTTTTCTCATTTAATATCTGATCCAACAGTTTTTGCCGACATTGCCCTGTTACTGTACCCAGTATCGGACCGGTGCCATCACTAGAAGATATTAATTAAGCAATTATTACTATCTGCTGATTTCTTTTTCACAAACCTGGCATGCGCAAAGTCAGTGAAAGGAATGTTTTGTCCATGTCTGAGAACTTTCCCCCATGCTGCTTTCCTGTTTTCCTGTGCTTCGTCAATGTGGAAACCAGATCCTCTCCTCGATTACAGCAAGAGCTTCTCAAAGATGAGCTCACATTCTTTAGTGTCCCTAGAGAAATAGTTTCTTGTTTATCCCTCCCATATAAAATACACTACTGGAAAAATTTGGCTCAAAAATAAAATAAAGTCTCTACAGGTTGCTTCTTGTAGTGATAAAGGAGTAGTTTGTCCAAAAAGCCTTATTCGGCGCTGCCCTCTAAACATTAAAGCACCAAGTTAAAAGTTGGAACTTTTGCTTTCATAAGACCCATGAAATCTTAATAAATGCATTTGCTGCTTTCTTTGATTTACATTTATTTGCCTCAACCCAAGCATACCTTGATTGAAGTCGTATGACTGTTCAAAATTATTGCAGTCAGCTTAAATAATCGTGAACATCTGAAATAATTGCGATTAGGCGATTATGTAAGAATTATGCAGACTTAACTGCAACCTTTGTGGAAATGATCCAACATAAAGTGAAGAATGGGATACACCCATTATTTCTTCAAGGTTATTTTTTCTCAAATCAGTCACACATATCATAATATAACAGTGTTTAATTTGGGTACCTGTACTTTAGAATGCGATAATGCTAATTTCTGATTAATTAATTAATTAATGATTCATTAATTTCAAGCTAAGGCGGTCAATACTACAAAACTCCAGCCCACATTTGGCTACTCAAAGAGATGATGCTTAAACAGGCGTTCAAGGTTGTCTACTTCATTTGTTGCAGTTTACAGTTAATTAACTTCTACTAAAATCAGAAGTCCCTGGAATAAATGAGCAATTTAGCCTTATAGGAGTCTACCAACATAATAAACAAAACTATGTTTGTATACAGGCTGTCTTTCCTATGGTTTCAGGCTTGTTCTTCATGTGAAAGAAATATGTGAGTGCAAATATGCAGGTACTCATGAGAATATCTGGGGAAACAGCAACTTGTTTGACTAAAATACACTGACAGTATTTGTATGCCGTGCATAATATCACAATATATTAAATTACATGTCTAGAATGAAAGATTTGCATACAAAAGCTAATTAGCCTCTACTAACTTTCTCCTGTTATTGGTAACATTGGAATTTTAGTGAACTGTCACTTTAACAGGATATTGATGTCAAAGAGACTAGACAAGAGCTTGTTTCTGTGCCATAAAACTTAAAGTGGTCAGACTATAGATTTCAAACTCTTGGCAGATGGTTTACAAAAATTATTTTTATTATTTAGTTATTATTTTTTTATAGCCAACAATGCAAACCAATATGAGAACTTTTTCAAATGATTTTTCACTTTATTGATCCCTAAGGAAATTTAGCAGGTGTGAAGTGGAGGAGATTGGAGTCAGTTTACAGTGTGTCAGAGTTCAACTCATGGGCTCTCTGTACCAGCTTCAGCTGTGTGTTAGTGCACATGGCATGGGTAACTTGCACATCTGTGAAGGCACCATTAATGCTGAAAGGTACATACAGGTTTTGGAGCAACATATGCTGCCATCCAAGCAACGTCTTTTTCAGGGACATCCTGCTTATTTCAGCAAGACAATGCCAAGCCACATTCTGCATGTGTTACCAACAGCGTGGCTTCGTAGTAAAAGAGTGTGGGTACTAGACTGGCCTGCCTGCAGTTCAGACCTGTCTCCCATTCAAAATGTGTGGCCTATTATGAAGCACAAAATACAACAACTGAGACCCCGGACTGTTCAGCAACTGAAGTTGTACATCAAGCAAGAATGGGAAAGAATTCCACCTACAAAGCTTCAACAATTAGCATCCTCAGTTCCCAAAAGCTTATTGAGTGTTGTTAAAAGGAAAGGTGATGTAACACAGTGGTAAACATGCCCCTGTCCCAACTTCTTTGGAACGTGTTGCAGGCATCAAATTCAAAATGAGTGAATATTTGCAAAAAACAATAAAGTTTATCAATTTGAACATTAAATATCTTGTCTTTGTAGTGTATTCAGTTGGGAATTCAGTATATGGGTTGAAAAGGATTTGCAATTCATTGTATTTTGTTTTTATTTATGTTTTACACAACGTCCCAACTTCATTTGAATTGGGGTTGTAGTAAGTTGAGATGATAAAATGGACAGTAAGCGTAGAAACAAGGAGATGGTCATGATGTTATGCCTGATCAATATATATATATATATATTGTTATAAATATTGATTGTATAAATATAGGTTATATTTACTTAAAAACTCAGAAACAGCACCATATTGAATTAGTAAATTTAGTAAATTCTAATAGATTCTTGAAGTTGGGTAATATTTAGCATGATATTATCTGCATACAGTTATATCACTGTATAAAGGTCACTTCCACTCCACATGAGTAGCATCAAGCATTCATATAAAAGTGATTGAAGCTTGTGAAATAATGCGCCATTTCTTCATTCATAGTGCATTAAGTCTTTCTAATGCGTATGTCAGTAACCTCTTAAGGCAGTTCCTGTTAAAGACTGCGCTGCAGTGTTTATTGAACATTGGTTAATGGCTTCTTGTGGAACAAGTCAATTCAAGTCGATCCTGAGACCAATACAGTGCACATTCAGGCCAGTTTCACCTGCGTTTTTTGCATTGATTTAAAAAGTACCATGTTGATGTGTATGACCATCTTTCAACATAACTGTTAGGCCGTGCCAATAAAAATCCTACCGTTTCCCAAAAAAGCCTGCAAAGATTCTGAGGCGAGTTAGTATGTGTTGGAAGTGAGGTGTGCAAGGACTCTTTGGCCCTTCTACACTCCTCCAAGTCTGCAGCATTTTTACATTCTGTCCCTTTGCCAAGAATGTGGCCCTTGCGATTCAGTGCCTTTGTATGTCGCAAAGGGGAATTTGTGTACCAGAAAAGCTTTCATTCTCTCTGCAGGCCTGAGGCAGAATGTCAGATGGGGCCACACTAGTGACAGGCTAACGGCTGTCATAGACTTTGCCATTGACCTGATGTGACAATGCCTCACTCAGCCTGCTATGCTGCTACTAATTAATGTTGGTGTCATTGCACTAACTACTCAGACGTTGGCTATCGGAATGGACAAATGTGGGGTATGGAGGAGACTGACTGACTTTCTCCATTTTCATTCAAGTCTGTTAGTCTTTTAGTGTTTTAATAAGAGATTTATCACCACAAAACAAATGTGTTTTTTTTTTCTGTCCTCCAGCTGCTGCATGTAATTTTTCAGGAAAAGCATTGGGAAAGTTCCCAAACTGTTAGCCAAGACTGTGTCACTGTGGAATGACATGTGATTGCTTCACACATCTCTCACTTCCTTTTTCTCTCTCTCTTTCTTTCTGTTTCCTTCTCTCTTCTTCTTTCTGTTTCCCCCTCTCCCTTTTTCCTCTATCTGTTTTCAGAGTGATAGGCTTCTGATTAAAGGAGGCCGAATTGTGAATGATGACCAATCTTTCTGTGCAGATATCTACATGGAGGATGGCCTCATTAAGTAAGCTGGATTTCAGATCACACTCCCACATATACGAACACTCTCATGCACGCATTCTGGAACCCAAATCTAGGTTTTGGCTCCAGTCCTAGGTTTAGCATCCTCCCCTGTGGCCTATGTCCAAACACAGTGGTTGCAGTCTTTATTTTTATTGGAAGGTCATTGTGGTGGCTCACAACCGCCCCACTCCCTTTCTCTCTACTACATTGACTGGTTTGCCTCTTTGTCCCAGAAGCATGCAGGACAGGCGCAGTTAAAGGAAAAGCACCCGCAGGAAGGGTACCAGTATTTACTGATCACACAGAATAGACAAACTGCTTTACAGTGGATTTACTTTGTGGTCTATAGTAGGTTTTAGTAACACTCGTGAGGATCATTTGTTATGCTGTAATTTAAACATAATTAAATAAAAACAGGCCGACATCAGACAGACAAATTTCAAATGGATATTGTGTCACATACATATTACCAAAAGTATTGGCTCGTCTGCCTTCACACGCATATGATCTTGAGTGACATTCCATTCTTAATCCGTAGGGTTTAATATGATGTCGGCCCACCCTTTGCAGCTATAACAACATCAACTCTTCTACAAAGGCTTTCCACAAGGTTTAGGAGTGTGTGTATGTGAATTTTTGACCATTCTTCCAGAAGCGCATTTGTGAAGTTAGACACAGATGTTGGACGAGACGGCCTGGCGCGCAGTCTCCGCTCTAATTCATCCCAAAGGTGACCTATTGGGTTGAGGTCAGGACTCTGTGCAGGCCAGTCAAGTTCTTCCACACCAAACTCGCACATCCATGTCTTTATGGACCTTGTTTTGTGCACCGGTGCGCAGTCATGTTGGAACAGGAAGGGGCGGTCCCCAAACTGTTCCCACAAAGTGGGTATCATGAAATTGTCCAAAATCTCTTGGTCTGCTGAACCATTAAGAGTTCCTTTCACTGGAACTAAGAAGATGAGAGCTCAACTCCTGAAAAACAACCCCACACCATAATCCCCCCTCCACCAAACTTTACACTTGGCACAATGCCATCAGACAAGTACCGTTCTCCTGGCAACCGCCAAACCCAGACTCGTCCATCGGATTACCAGACGGAGAAGCATGATTTGTCACGTCAGAAAACACTCTCTTCACTCTCTCTACTGCTCTAGAGTCCAGTGGCGGCGTGCATGTCTGCAATTTATGAGTTTCACTGCATTTGTAAGTCTATTGGAATACATAGTATATTTCTCTGTAATGCTAGATTGTACTTTCTAGATGAAAGTAGTCCCAGTTTCTGCTTTTTGTATGAAGTTAAGTATCAGTATCACCATGTATTTAAGTGGAAAATATCATATATATCAGTATCTACCCAGCATTCCCAAATTGGTCCCATATCAGTCAAGTTTCTAGAACAAGGTACAATAAATGTGCTATTATTTAAGTTATAGCATCACCCAGCATGCTCAAAAGTTTATGATTTGAATGAAATATGTCAATAAATTAACAATTTTTATTTTAACCAGCAGTAAATGAGTTTTACCATGGTAACTCAGTTAACCGTCACCAGGCACAAGTCTACTCTTGTTAGTCACTGTGTCATATCATCCAAATACACTATGTAGCCAACATTGTATGGACACCTCTCCTAAATATTTAACTCATTGCTAACGCGCGTTTAAAATCAAGCATATAGATGTGGCACTCTCATAGGAAGCCACCTTTGCCACCAGTCAGTTTGTGAATTTTTAGTTCCAGTTAAGGGTAATGTTAATGCTACAGCTTACCAAGACATTTTAGACAATCATATGCTTTGTGGCAACAGTTCAGAGAAAGGCTGTTTCCTTTTCCAGCCTAACTGCCCCTGTGCTTAAAATGAGGTCCATGTATACATGCTTTGATGAATTTGGTGTGGAGCAACTTCAGTGGTCTGGAAAGAGCCCGGACCTAAACCCCACTGAACACCTTTGGGATAAATTGGCGTGCTGATTGCAAACCAGGCCTTCATCTCCAATATCACGTAACTTTTCTTTTGACGGAATAGACACAGCTTCCCACAGACTCACTCCAAAATCTTGTGGAAAACCATTCCAGAAGAGTAGAAGCTGTTATTACCACAAAGGGCAGCTAGATCCATGTTAATACCCGTGGTTTTAGTACAGGGATGTCCGTCAAGCTCATACACATTTGATGGTCATTTGTCCACATATATTTGGACATATATCGTACATTATCTTTCCAGGTACCTGTTGTTGTCGTCATTGTATAGCCTTGCTTGACAGTGTGTCTGATGTAGTCATTCCATTATGACTGTCCCTTTATTTGTGGTGATGTTTTTGTTTTTACAAAATACCACTAAGCTCTGAATTTCTATGTCTGTGTGCATAGGTGAATGGGGAATGGAATGCATGGTCTTCTTCCTTAAAATCTTCTCTCCTTCTGAACAAAAGGCAAATTGGAGATAACCTCATAGTCCCAGGAGGGGTGAAGACAATTGAGGCTGATGGGAAAATGGTGATCCCTGGAGGGATTGACATTCACACCCATTTCCAGATGCCTTATCGGGGTACCACCACTGTGGATGACTTTTGCCAGGGCACCAAGGCCGCTCTTGCGGGAGGAACTACAATGATTGGTAAGAGAATGTACAAGCAGTACATAATATTTCATGGAAGACAACAGGATTGAATACACAACAGTCCTTGTACCACTTTTTTAAAATTAAAATTATAATCTCATTTAAGAATTGTAAATGTTCTTAGTCATACAAGAAAGAGTAAAATACTGCCTCTCCAAGTGCAATGATTTGTTTACAGTAACTAATTGACATGAATTAATTACATTTTTGATGTTTTAATTTGACAAATTTTTTAACTTGACTGCGACACTTATGGTTAACTGCATTTTTAGATCTGCGGCCTTCACACAATTTCTTTCAAGGTGACAAAGAAAGCTTACCACTGTTACTGAGAGCGCCTGTGTGAAGAGTTCACTGACGACAGTAATATGCTTTTAAATAACGTAGAGTAGGCAGTGGTCCAGAGGACAACGCAAAGCTCATGTGGGAGTCAAGAGAGGTCCACTGTGAAATACTAGTCCCGTGGAAACTGAGTAGACACTATCTGCCCATCAGAACATTTTGGATTGTTCGGCTGTGTTCCTGAAGGACATCTATTGCAACTGGTGATCAATTTAGTGGTGCATGTCGCTGTTGGAACAAAACCTCGTATCTCCATTTTTGATGTTTTTCAGTTTTTAATATAATTTGAAAATGCCTGTTGTTTTTTACATCGTGTGTAAATTTCATGATGAAGGGACCAAAAGAAACAGCCCAAAATGACTTGGAAAAACGTCTGGTTCCATTGACTTACATTAAAAGTAAAGTAGGTTTTTTCCTTCCCCTGTAAAGTTACCATTTTGGAGATGCAAGGTTTTGTTCCAACAACAGCAATATACATGTTCAGATGTAAAGAGAGGAAGTGACTTAAAGACAGGTTTAACAGTCTTAGATAAGGAGCATGAGCTGTCATATCGGATTGGCATACAAGGCACACAAGCTGTTAGGTCTTGTAAACAGTGCAGTACACAGACCTACATATGCCATAATGAAAGGAACAATTTGCCTAAAATGAGCTGCTGTGTCACAATAAAAGGACCATTTTGCAAAAACTGCTCAAAAAAGCATTTAAAATATATAATGCATTCAGGTATCCTGACAAGCCATCAATTATCAAGTCATCACACAAAAAATAGGCTTATGTTTATCAAATATATCTAATGTTTGATTGTTTTCAAAATATTTTAAGATAATTCAACATTTCTAGATTTTTTTTTGTTCCAAGTAATTTTATTTAATGAAATTGACTTATTCTGATCTCAGATAATTTGACTAGTTTTAAATAAAATATAGACTATAGAATATAAATACTAACTGATAAATAATCTTACAGCACTCTTTAAATTATATATATATATATTGTATTTTATACAACAGTTAATTCCGACCGCGCAGACTGATTGGTTGAGAAGCATTCTAACCGTTGTGTTGTTTCATCATAACATCACAGGTTTTTCGCACTGTATCACTCTGCTGAGATGCCATTACTAAGCAACGACTTTGATAGATAGACGCTCAAGCTATTTGGGGTGATGTGCCCCAACAGAGGCCACTTGGGATTTGGGTATTGAACCCACAAAACCAGGGATCCATTGCCTAGAGGTCTTAACAACTAAGCCACCCCTACTCCTAGGTAAAGGTTCACTTCATCCTTCTCTCTCCCCTATCTTCAGTGGACCATGTTATCCCAGAACCTGGCAGCAGTCTGGTGGAGGCCTTTGAGCGTTGGAGGGAATGGGCAGATGAGAAGTCATGCTGTGATTACTCACTCCATGTGGATATCACTCACTGGAATGACAGTGTGAAGCAAGAGGTGGAGATTCTGCTGAAGGAGAAAGGTGGGAGCTGATTGGATGGACCACAGAGTCGTTTGATTGCAAGCAAACTGTAAACTGAAGAGAGAGGCTGGCGGTGACATTTAATTTCTGTCTTCCTATTGCAGGAGTGAACTCCTTCCAGGTCTACATGGCTTACAAAGATCTCTATCAGATGAGCAACAGTGAGGTAAGTCAGTACAAAGCTACATCAGTGAAAACTGTAAGGAGCCAAAAGGTCTGAAAGGTCTGATCTGCAAATGGCAAGACAGCAAGCAAACCCACAGTACATCAGACCAGTGGGGCCAAAAAGCATGTTATTGTTTGTGTTTCATTGTTCTTTCTGGTTCATACTGTTTAAGGAATCTGTTCTTGTACCACCCTACCCAGATTCACCATAGCAAGCCAAACATGAAAAGATTATGTCATGTCATTATCCTTGTCTAAGCTTTGGTAGTGTATGTATGTGTTTAGGAGGGAATGTATATGTGCAGGAAGGAGGCTAGTAAAGAATTAATAGCTTCTCTAATGTTCCTCTAGCTCTATGAGATCTTCACTTTCCTTGGGGAGCTGGGAGGAATTGTGCAGGTCCATGCAGAAAATGGAGAGATCATTGCTGAGGTATTGATAAACACATGCACATATATTCAAAAACAATGGCTTTAATTGCCCTGTACAGACCAGAAGTTCTCAAACTTTTTGAACCTATTTGCGAGTAGTAAGTGCTCGTCCTTTTTTAGATTTAAAGATTTACAGAGATGCTGTGTGAACCCAGGACATTTTAGTTAAGTTCAAGTAATCAGTCTTTCTGATCACCTGATTAATGAGCGATTCAGGGATCTAAAAAGGTCTAAATGACACTGCTCACTATCTGGACCATGTCTGGACATTGTTTGGGTGGTCTTTGCCCTTCCACTCTCTTTGACCTCATATGTTCTGAAAGGTTTTAACTACCATTAAACACTATTTAGCATTTGAACCTATGTGACAGGAGTCATCACCTCCTGAACTAGACAATGTTTGTGGCTTGATGAAGTTTACACCTACATCGTAATGTATAAGTAGTTAAATAGTGGCACAACTGTTTGCTGATTTTTTGCTCTGTACTCCATTTGAAATGAAACATTGACATAATATGAGGTTAATGCGCAGAATATTTTGATTAATGTTTTATTTAATGTTTTATATGTAGTCCTCTTTTTTGGGTGAAGCAAAATAATATAATTTTAAATACAGTTGTCATGTTTGTAGTTGGTTGCAGATCATGTCTGAAGAGTGATGACCTGAAATATTTTTTAGCACTTCACCTCTGAGCTATACTGAGAAAAGTCACTTTGGTTTGTTGCATCTCTTAAACTGGTTTTGCCATTTTGTGTCCACAGGAGCAGGCACGCATGCTGGAAATAGGAATTACTGGGCCAGAAGGGCATGTGCTCAGCCGTCCAGAGGAGGTAAGAGCACATAACTGAAGGTATAGCCTTAGATCACATTGGTTACTTTTGTCACGTTGCATGAAGGAGTTTCACATACCAAATGCAGAGATCAACCAAATGTATCAGAACATCAGTCATCACTGGTTTGTTGACTGATTTGGAGCACTATCAGCACTCCAGTGGGTGTTGGGGCTTTCAAAAGAGCTGTGCTGTTCATCACTGACTCTGTGTGTCTTTGTTCTGCATTGCAGCCCAGGGTCACACTAGACTAGAGTTAATTGAGTGAATTGAATGAATTAAAGTTGGTGTTTGGTAAGTCACACAATGAGGTTGAGAACTCAAAGATTCATTAGCACATTGAACAAATGCCCATTTTGCCTTCATCATCCTTGTTTTTAATGGTATGCTCAGTTTTTCGTGCAATTTGGCTACCTTCTTTTAACACCAAGGTTCTTTTTGAATATTTGTCTCACAATGAAGATGATAACACAAAGCTTCCATAGCACATTGGATAATCACATATTTTGCCTGCACTCTCACTCATTGCCAGAGATGGTGTTTCAAAACATTGGTTTGGTCTCTGGACTTATATAGCTACTACACAGTGGCTGTGCCCATTTTGCCTTCATCATCCTAGTTTTTAACTGTGTGCTCAGTTTCTTCTTTTCTGAGTCTTAACTGGGAATGGAAAGTGTCTCAAAACATTGATTTGGTCACTGGCCTTAATTAATTAAGATGGCATGTTTTTAAGAAGTACTTTCTTGACCTTACTCACATTTAGCAGGTTGAATATTCTCCATAAGTTCGTACTATCAGCACTCCAGTATCTTTTTGTGTCTTTTCTAAGAGCTGTGATTCACTTCAGTGACACTGTGTGTACTTGTTCTGTATTGCAGGTCAGTTGATCTAGTTTGCCCCCATTAGTAGTTATTGTATTTGCTTCTTTGCTTTATGGCTTATAACTTCTACTGTGTGTAATCCGATCGTCTCATCTCAGCTTTTATACTAAGATCATTTGGACAATGTTAGAAATACTTGACATGGGCAAATGAAACACTGTAATTATCTACCACTGTTATTATCTACTTTTGGAGTTTATTCATCTTTATGAAATGTACTGTGTTATTAAATCATTGTAGGTCTGTCATTACTTGAGCATTCCTTTTTAGCATTTAGCATGTGTAGGTGTTTGTCTAATTCACTCCAGTTTTGTAAGGCTTTGAGAAATCTGATTTGGCATCAGTTTATCAGTGAGTGTTTATCAAAGCCAGACAGTATATAGAATTACAGTCAGATGTGTACACATATACATTGTTATGAATTGTCTTGTATATGTACTTGTATATACGTGTATGTGTGTGTCTTTGTCTGTGTAGCTGGAAGCTGAAGCAGTGTTCCGAGCCGTCACCATTGCCAGCCAAACGAACTGTCCTCTCTATGTGACTCGTGTCATGAGCAAAAGTGCAGCAGACATCATTTCACAGGCTAGGAAAAAAGGTACCGGCACCAGAAGCATGCTTGACATATTGATATAATAGAACAGAAATGAGTGTGAAAATATGCCCACTGTCATGAAATAAATTCAAAATGCTGACAGTTGGTAAGTCTTAACTGTCATTTTGGCATGTTACTGGATGAAAGCTATTGGAAACCAGTTGGCATGACACTGACTGTGAACTGTTTAAATAATGCTATCTAAAGCTAGATTTTATGACTTATTCTTGTAAGTAGAAAAGTTCAGAGACTGAGATGATAGAGCAGGGTTTTATTCTGACCCTGTGCAGGTATTCATTCATTCTTTTAACACCAAGTTTCTTTTATTTGTCTCACAATAAAGATGATAACGCAAAGCTTCATTAGCACATTGGATAATCACATATTTTGCCTTCACTCTCCCTCATTGCCAGTCCTCATTGCTCATAGTTTATCTGCAACTATGATTTAAGGATTCAAGGGCTTTTGACAGGTAGTGGCAGTTGTGCTGGCTCTGAACTGTCCAGAGTGTTAAATCTGCAGGACAAGGATTGAGCACCCCTGCAGTAAAATCATGATAAATTGCTTTATCCCACTTGTGAGTTGTGCGTCTGCCATTCTTTAGGCCACTTCTGGGCTTAAGACCTTAAAGTATAGTGGGTAAATGATAAACAATCAGAGAAGAAGGAGAATGAGTAATATGCATGACTCAGGGCTAGAGGAGGGCTTAGCTGCATATATTGGAAGGCTGTAAGCCAGTCCATCAGCATAGCCATAGCTTTGTGTTGTGATGAATACTAACTGCAGTTGCAAATCTGTTTTTCATTTGTAAAGGGCTTGATTTGCCCTTTACTAATGAATTCCTTGTGTGTTTAAACATGTATGAAACTTTGTTTCGGGTTTTTGATGCATTATTTTTTACTGCAAACTCAGTTTTTTGTTGTTTCTTAGCAATGTGAACGTTTACGCTAAGGTAGCTGCCTAGGCCAATTTGTGTTTGGACTTTTCCTGCAGGTAATGTGGTTTTCGGTGAGCCAATCACAGCAAGCCTGGGAACAGATGGGACTCACTATTGGAGCAAGAACTGGGCCAAGGCTGCCTCTTATGTGACTTCACCACCTCTCAGTCCAGATCCCACTACCCCAGACTACCTAAACACGATGTTGGCCAGGTAGAAGGATGCTAACAGTTCTTCACCGTCTTTTTCTTTAGATCCTTGAACAGGGTTGACTATTGAAAATGCTGCTGTGGGTAACAAGTAGCATGGCCTTGTTTGTTAATTGGCAGCTGTTAGCTTTGACTCATTATTAGCACTGGCATTTTTGTGTAGCATTCCTCTTATTTATTTTTTCCTCTGAGTATCTTCAGTGACGAGGATGATCATATGTTTTCAGTGCTACCTTATGTTTTTTTCCACTATAACCTCACCATAATTAAAGACAGCAAGACAGTATACCCTATTAAATTCAGTATGGAGTGCTATGTACTGTATGCATCCATGGCATCAGCACACAAAAATGTGAGGTTTTGTGCCATGAAAAAGGCCTTGGGAACCTTGGAAAAACACCTCTTGATTCCACCATAAAGATGATTTCTGCCAAGGCTTTACAGCATGATTCCATAGTGGGTCTTCTATGGAGCATAGATCACAGTTGTAGAAGAAAATAATGCTGCTAGATATGGATCTATACCAGTGTGGAATTGCTCTTATTACATTTGGCTGATGCTCTTATCCAAAGCGACTTACAATTTGATCATTTTACACAGGTAGGCCAAGGTGGTGTTAGGAGTCTTGCCCAAGGACCCTTATTGGTATAGTGTAGGGTGCTTACCCTGGTCAGGGATTGAACCCCAGTCTACAGCGTAGCAGGCAAAGGTGTTAACCACTACACTAGCCAACCACCACTAGCCAACATTATTACCTGATGTGGGTACTGCAGTAATGCACTGCTTCTCCAATACTTGGAAAGTCCATCTGTTTATGCCAGAAATAATACAGAGGCTTGTATGTGTGATGACTTTGAGCAGGCTTTTGTACAATTTTACAGGCAATATTACACACTACATTTTCTTACAACCTTTCTATATTCCAGAGATATTGCTTGCAACTTTCCTATAGAGACTAAATATATTAAATGTGCCCTGAGGCCTGTGTGAGGTTTTGACATAAATATGTGTTATACATGTTAATACATCTCTGCTCACTTTATCCCATTTTGTCAGTGGTGATCTGAATGTGACTGGCAGCGCTCACTGCACATTCAGTGTGGCTCAGAAGGCCATCGGGAAGGATGACTTTACCCAGATCCCTGAAGGAGTGAATGGAGTGGAGGAGAGAATGTCCCTCATTTGGGACAAAGCTGTGGTGAGGATCTCGTGTAGCCTCCAAATCCAAATACTTTACATTTTTAACATGTATAGTATCAAGTATCAATAGTATCAAGGGAATCTTCATTGCAGATTCATAAAGTATTTATCTCTTTAATACCCAATCTCACGCCATCTGTGTCTTTTAACAAATTATTATGTTTGTATCATTTCTCCTTAATGTGACTTCTCACCCTCACAGTTTGCTGTAATTAAGAAGAATTATTTTATTCTTGACCCTGTAAGACTGAATTAGGTTTTTATTACTTGGATGGGTTGATCTAAATCAGATAAAATCACGTTTGTTCTCTTTTTTGTCCTGAATCTTATTCACATCTTTTTTCTGAGCAGGGATTGTGTCTCCTGGCCTTTTGTACAATATGTGTTTATCAATAGGTGTGTGTGTGTGTGTGTGTGTGACAGAGAAGGTGTAAAAGATCACTTTTAGCCTGATGATGCATGTAAAAGGGGCAGATTCACTAAAAGACGCTCTAATTATTAACTTTTTTTTCTATTTAATAACAGTCCGTATTTAGATGGAGAGATGAGCTGAACTTGAGTTCCATGTTGAGTGCATTTGGAAACAGTACTGCAAAACTTCCAATTAAGTAGTGGTAACCATCCATCCATCCATCCATCCATCCATCCATCCATCCATCCATCCATCCATCGTCATCCGCTTATCTGAGTTCGGGTCACGGGGGCAGCAGCCTAAGCAAAGAGGCCCAGGCCTCCCTCTCCCCCGCCACCTCCTCCAGCTCTTCTGGAGGGATGCCGAGGCGTTCCCAAGACAGTTGAGAGATATAATCCCTCCAACATGTCCTGGGTCTTCCCCGGGGCTCCTCCCCGTCAAACATGTCTGGAAGACCTCCCTAGGGAGGCGTCCAGAGGCCATCCTTACCAGATGCCTGAACCACCTCAACTGGCTTCTCTTGATGTGGAGGAGCAGCGGCTCTACTCCGAGCCTCTCCTGAATCGCCGAGCTTCTCACCCTATCTCTAAGGGAGAGCCTGGCAACCTCATTTCGGCCGCTTGTATCCGCAATCTCGTTCTTTCGGTCACGTCACTACCCAAAGCTTGTGACCATAGGTGAGAGTTGGAACTTCGCCTTCTGGCTCAGCTCTCTCTTCACCATGATGGACCAGTATAGGGTCCGCATTACTGCAGACACCGCACCAATCCGCCTGTCAAGCTCTCACTCCATTCTTCTTTCACTCGTGAACAAAATCCCGAGATATTTAAACTCCTCCACTTGGGGCAAGAATTCACTCCCGACCTGGACAGAGCATTCCACCCTTTTCCGACCGTGGTCTCAGATTTAGAGGTGCTGATTTTCATCCCAGCTGCTTCACACTCGGCTGCAAACTGGTCCATAAGAGTTATGTCCATAAAAGCTTCTGTCCATAAAAGTTATGAACAGCATCGGTGACAACGGACAGCCCTGGCGGAGTCCAACCCTAACTGGAAACCAATCTGACTTACTGCCGGCTATACGAACCAAGCTCCTGCTCCGTTTGTACGGGACTGAATGAGCCCCTCACCCTGTACTCCTGGAGCACTCCCCACAGGATCCCCCAGGGGACACGGTTGAATGCTTTCTCCAAATCCACAAAACACATGTGGACTGGTTGGGCGAACTCCCACGCACCCTCCAGGACCCTGGTGAAGATAAAAAGCTGGTCCAGTATTCCACGACCAGGGTGAAACCCGCATTGTTCCTCTTGTAAGTGAGATTCGACTATTGGCCGGTCTCTCTTCTCCAGTACTCCTGCATAGACCTTACCGGATAGGCTAAGAAGTGTTATCCCCCGATAGTTGGAACATACCCTCCGGTCCCCTTTCTTAAAAAGCGGGACCACCACCCCGGTCTGCTATTCCAGATGTCCACACGATGTTGCAGAGGCGTGTCAGCCAAGATAGCCCTACAATATCCAGAGCCCTCAGGAATTCCAGGCGGATGTCATCCACCCCCGGTGCTCTGCCACCAAGGAGTTTTCCAACCACCTTGGCTACCTCAGTCCGAGTGATGGACGGACCCTCACTTGGATCTCCAAGCTCTGCCACTTCTAGGGAAGGATCGTTGGTGGGATTGAGAAGATCCTTGAAGTATTCCTTCCACCGTCCAATGATGTCCCCACTCAAAGTCAGCATCGCCCCAGCCCCACTGTATACAGTGTTGGTCGGGAACTACTTTCTTCTCCTGAGGCACCCGCTTGGCCCTTCTGTACCCATCTTTTGCCTCCAGAGTCCCACAAGCCAACCAGGACTCTCTCTTCAGCTTGATGGCTTCCTTTACCCAAGGTGTCCACCAACAGGTTCGGGGATTGCCGCCATGACAGGCACCTACAACCTTGCGGCCATAGTTCCGATCCGCTGCATCAACAATGGAGGCACGGAACAGGGCCCACTGTCCCCGGCCTCCCTCGGTATGTGGTCGAAGCTTTGTCAGATGTGGGAGTTGAAGATCTTTCTGCTAGGTTCCTTTGCCAGATGTTCCCAACAAACCCTCACAACATGTTTGGGTCTGCCAGGTCTGTCCGGTATTTTCACCCACCATCTGATCCAACTCACCACTAGGTGGTGATCGGTTGACAGCTCTGCTCCTCTCTTCACCTGGGTGTCCAAAACACATGGTCACAAATCCGATGATACAACTATGAAGTCAGTCAATGAACTGCGGCCTAAGGTGTCCTGATGCCATGTGCACGTATGCACACCTTTGTGTTCGAACATGGTGTTTGTTATGGACAGACTGTGGCGAGCACAGAACTCCAATAACAAAACACCACTCTGGTTTAGATTGGAGAGGCCGTTCCTCCCAATCACACACTTCCAGGTCTCACTGTCATTGCCCACGTGAGCGTTGAAGTCACCCAGCAAGACAATGGTGTCCCCACAGGGGGCACTTTCCAGTACCCCCTCAGTGGTCTCCAAGAAAGCCAGGTACTCCAAATTGCCGTTCGGTGCATAAGCACAGACAACAGTCAGAGCCTGTTCCCTGACCCGAAGGTGCAGGGAAACAATCCTCTCGTCCACCGGAGAAAACCCCAACGTACAGGTGCTGAGCCGGGGAGCTATAAGTAAGCCCACTCCTGCCCGAGGCCTCTCACATTGGACAACTCTAGAATGGAATAAAGTCCAACCCCTCTCGAGAGAGTCTGTTCCAGAGCCATTTGTTAAGGTGAGCCCAACTATATCTAGTTGGTATCTCTCAGCCACATACACTAGCTCGGGCTCTTTCCCTGCCAGAGAGGTCACATTTCATGTTCCGAGAGCCAGTTTCAGTAGACAAGGATCGGAACGCCAAGGCTCCCGCCTTCGGCTGCCACCCAATCCACATTGCACCGGACCCCCATAAGCGCCTCTCCCACAGGCGCCCATGGTCCATGAGGGTCCATGAGAAACTGGTCCCATGTAGCTCATTTGGGCTGAGCCCTGCCAGGACCCATGGGTAAAGGCCTGGCTGCCAGGCGCTCACTGAGGAGCCCCTCACCCAGGCCTGGCTCCAGGGTGAAACCCCGGTAACCCTAATCCGGGCGAGGGAAACTGGGTCTTGATGGTCTCCATCCTTATGGGGTTTTTGGATCACCCTTTGTCTGGCCCATCACCTAGGATCTGTTTGCCTCGGGAGACCCTACCAGGAACTGCATATTAGTGCAAAAACTAAGACAAGCTTCTCATGCATTAAATAACATAAAGTCAGTATTTAATATCAGATTTGGTAAATTGGAGGAGGTGGCCTTTTAACATTACCTACTCCTAATATTTTATGCTTTGATAGGGATACTTTTATAAATATCTATACATATATATATACATATAAATATCTATATATATATAATATATATAGGCAAAAGTGCAAAGGTGCAGTGACCACCCCTTTTTATTTTCACCATGGACACAAAGTTCTGTTGCAGCTAATTGTGACAGCCATATTAGGGTTTGTGATGCAGAACGTTAGTAAATCTGCCCCAGAGCCTCTACAGCTGAAACACTGTAGTGGACAATTCAGGAGAGCACAAAAGAGAAAAATTTAAATTAATTTTGAATTTTATACAGATTACTTAGCAGTTTACTAGTCATTGTTTAATTGTACATTGGTCATTTCATAGTATGTTACCCATGATGGGAATTTTATTCAACTGCAGGAGAAGACATGCTGCAGGGTTATAAAATATATTATTGTTTGAATTTCCATCATAACATTTCAGTAACTTATGTTTAGTTTTGTTTAGAATTAAGTACATTTTCTGTTCTTGCTCAGGTTTCTGGAAAAATGGACGAGAACTTGTTTGTAGCTGTGACGAGCACAAATGCGGCAAAGATCCTGAATCTGTACCCACGCAAGGGCCGAATAGCTGTTGGCTCTGACAGTGACCTGGTCATCTGGGATCCAGACCTAGTCAAGACAGTCACAGCAAAGACACACAATTCGGTAAGGCCTAGGGCTGATAAAGGAATAGAAACGTTGTTTTTTTTGTTAATTTTTGAATGATTATCAAAGATGTCACAGAAATATAGGAAAGTATTTTTATATAGGTTTGTTTTACTTGTCTTTAATTAAATAAGGAAAAGAGAAAGTAACTTCAACAAGAACTTTATTTTTTTTTATCAAGAGTTTACCTTAACACAGGCCAAACACAAAAACAGAACAGTTTTATGAAACAGAATGATAGATTGTAGGAGTCTTAAATATTGTGCCTCACAGTAAGGGTCACTCTCTTTTGGTGAAATGGCCAAATCTAAGCAATAAATGAAAATATTTCAAAGAAAGATGACAGATTTGTATAACAGTATAGGTTGTTTGTGTTTAGACATGTATACTTAACCTTGAAGTTCAGAAATCAAGTCTGCTCTTCTGGAAAAAAGTGATTATAAAAATACCAAAAAACTGTGAGACTAAAACACAGGGGAACAAGTAACCAATGTACAATGATCCACTATGCAGTATAGTTAATACTATACTGTTCTCCTGGGACTTTCCATTATTTGAAAAAAATCTGTTTAACTTGCCCAAGCCAAAAGGTTTCATATTATGCTCAGACTTTAGTGATCATAATTTGCAGAGGCTTCCTTATCAGCTCTCAGTGTTTTCAGATTTTCATACTAATTAACAAGTACTGAAAGATTAAAAGGCATTAATTATACAAGAAAACTAAGTGGAAGCTGATTTTCTTAGTTACAATTAATGATAATGTACACATAAGGAAGGAAACCATACATGTGAAAACAAAACGTTGCCACTCCGCTCTCTTTTCCGGTCATGGAACAGTTGGTTAATGTTAGCTCACTTAAGGTTTAAAACCTGTCAGGTTTAGGTTTTCAAAAGTTTGATTTATAGTTAAACCAGAATTTTACAGAGCAAACAAGAATAAAGAGTTTACTGTAGGATCAGTTTGATGCGGTAGAATCTGGCGGTGTGCAAGATCAGGGTAAATGACTGGTTTTCAGGAAAATGCTGCAGATCACAGTTCTGCTAATAAAAACCAAATCGAATAAAATACAAAAAAATCTGTAGATTAAATTCTATAGATATTTCTAGATAAAAGTCTTAAACTGTTGTTAGGTGGTTCTTGAGAGTTCTCTCCTGACAGGTGGACCTCCTTCCCCCTGTGCACAAAGTACAGGTTTACATTGTCCTCTTCACTTTGTATTCATATTTAAAAAGTCAGCAAAGGGCAGACATAGTTGGAAAGAAAGCAGTGCTTTCTAGAAAGAGAGAGTGACATGGAGGGAGAGCAAGGAAGGGAGCAGGCCTGGCTGGCTTCCCCTGACCTCTCACTTCCTCTGGGCGGAAATGGAGGTCCCTGTGGAGGTTTGTAACTAATTGAGCACTGTGGAGTCAGTCGAGGGCCATAATGGAGGCACTTTTTGCAGCTCAGGGCAATCTGATTGAATCAGCCTGATGGAATTTCACCAACCTACGGCATCAAGCATACATGGCTATTAGGCTTTTAATGAGCAGATCAGAGGGACAGTGAAGGTGGAGCAGTTTGGAGATAAAGCCAGAGAGGCCAGGTTGAGATGGTTTGGACATGTGTTGAGGAGGAATAGTGGATATATTGGGCAAAGAATGTTGGAGATGGAGCTGCCGGGTAGAAGGAGAAGAGGTAGACCTCAGAGAAGGTTTATGGATGTAGTTATTGGAGGGCCTCCAATCACTTCAGAGCTTGATCAGGAGGCTAAAGATTTCTCCCCTTACACTAGCAGATCCTCAGTGCTGTCGACTGCTTCTGTTCAAACCTCTGACCTAGAAAATTGCTTCAGATTATGAACATTTGTCAGAAGGGGCAAATCGGGGTTAAAATCATGGTTAAAAATGTTTAGTCTTAGCTCAGCTTTACAGAATTTCAAACCACAATTATTGGGAGTAGAGGTGAGCAATATAATGATATCGTTATCGTTTATTGTTTTCATGACATATTTTATTATATGGATACACAATATGCTTTTCTGAGCATATTGTACCTGACAAATGCTGATCATAGCAGCATGTTTCATGACATTTTTCATTAAAAAACAAGATTAGTCTTGATTAAATCAATCTAGTGCAGTATGGGATGTGAAATATTCAATAAAGTTCAATAAAGATGGCTGTTTTTAAATGTGCTGTGTGTTTAAATATTGTAATTGTGTATCATAAAAATGTCTTTACATGTCATGACATAATACAGGGTGATTCAAAAAGATTAATCCAATTTCAAAGCGCCATATTTTTATAACTGTGAGGCGCCTAGGAGCCAATCACATACCAATTGAAAAAGGAGGTCATATAGTTTCTGACTGTCAGTATGGCAGTGAACCTCCAACAACTTGGAGGATTTGTTGTTGGTACCAACAATTCCAAGTAAAAGATCACCAGCATCACCAGTAAAATAAACCACTTTGAAATCAGAGTCAGGTGGTCTTCTTCATGGTGGTCTGCTTTTAACCACATCTTGACCAATGTTTATCAATTCCTCAGTCAAATCAATGCCTATAATTATCATCCCTACTGCATATAAGCAAGCTGAGCTATAGTCAAGTGCCAGTTATTAAGCAATACATTTCTCCATTTAACTCACAGCTATTTATTTGCATCATTCACCCTTTCTTTTTCTTCAGCAGCATGTATTAATACAGCAACAGTATTACTTTCTAAATGGAGAATTGAGCGCCAGTCTTCCGTGTGCAGGGCAATTATGTTATCCACCATGCTATCCAACCACTATATCCGACACCCTGACCTACAATTCAACTGAAAAAGGCCATTAAGACTGTCATTACATTGTAAGCAAAATCAAAGTGCAGAAAAAGAACATTTGATAAACATATGATAAGATCATTAGTTTGAGACCCCTGACCTACAATATAGACAACACAAGATACAATAAACTGGTCGATGAGTGCAGCTTTACAACTTTTTAGTCTTTGAAAAAGAAGCCACTTCCAAATGATCACTGTTTTTATGAAACTTCTGATCATGGTCTCTCTAAACAGTGCAACACTTAAGGGCATTTGCCCTGTGGTACACATTTATTTTATGAACTCCTTCATTGTTGCATGTTTAAGAAAGGAGTTGCCCTATCAACATGAATGAGATTTTACATGGTGTTTGTGTAGTTTCACAGAGGGGCTTGGCTATGACATCATTCTTGGCAGTGGTTCCTTTTTTTTGCCGTCGCTCGTTGTTTCAGGCCAAGCATGGGCGGCGTAGAACAGAAAAGTGTCGTGTGCAAAGGAGACTGCAGACAATAACAGGACATGGCTGCTTTCAAGTTGGTATTACCCCAATGGTGAAAAAAATCAGAGATGTGAAACACCATTGAAGGCAAATGCGTCTTAAATGGAGTGAGGGCTGAAAAGAGAGGGAAGAAAAGATAAACTTGGGAGATGAAGGGAGGGAGAGAGATGGGGCAGAGAAAGAGAGAGAGGGGGGTGGGAGAAGGAGGAATGTTTTTGGCATCCCTGAATCAGGCTGTCTAATGTCAGCTGTTGGTGTTTCTGACTAGAGGAGAGTATGAGAAAGAGGCAGGATAGATGAATGGTGTAGAACAGATGAGAAAGGGTGGGAACGGGGCTAGGGAATGGAGAAGCTTTATCCCTCAACTTCCCTCTTTCCCCTCATATGCTGTTGATTAGGGTGCATTCCCAGCTCTCTCCTCGTTTCTCTGATTCTGTTTCCTTTTTATCCAAGAAGTCTCCAAAAAAAAAGTTTTTGGTAAAGACCTGCTTAGCATAGAAAAAAATTATGTAAACACTAGCCATTATATGAGTATACCAGTGAAAGGATAGCAGACTGCCTTTTGAAGCTTCAGGACATCTTTTGCATTTTACACGCATTATACTTTTTGATCAATTTCTCATGTAACCGTGGACTATTTAGGATGAGCTCGTATGGTCCTATGTTTCTTTTGGAAAGAAAGAAAAAAAAATAGAAATCTAGAAATGCTAAGTAGTTAAAGAAGCCGATCATGTTCTACTAGAAGATCTAACTTCATATTTCAGACATTATCATTACAACTTGTTTCCAAATGGCCACCCTAGATTACGTGAAGCGATACTCACTAATGTGTCTGTTTTCACATTAATTTGTTTCATTGGCTAGCATGCTGCTTTTTATTTATGTTGTAGTCTCCTGGACAAGACCTCTTTTTCCTTCTGTAATTTTGGAAAAGGCAAAAACATCTGTAATTTTAATACTAGGGGATATTAAAGATTTTTTTCCAAGCGAAGAGCATTTCTGTTGGTCGACTGATCCTGAAATTCTCATGCATTGCAAAATATGAAGATACATTATTTTGTTTCTTTTTAAAATCTTCAGAGTTTCTGCTATAGAAATGTGATCTCTTCAGAATTTGTCTGATTCTGAGTCCTGTGAAATTTCAGTGCTAAAACTGTAGTGTACTGTAGCAGCCTTTGTTCAAACACATCATGTTTATGTGAAGTTGTTGAGTGTAAGCTGTCTTGTGTTGGCAGCTTGTGTACCATAATCATATTTTTGGACACCAGTATTAGGGGTGGACCATTATTTAGTTTTAAGGGATGATACTATTAATAATTATAGATACTGATAACCACAATTTGGGTGCAATATTATTTTACCATACATTTGATGTTTGAAGTGTTAAAATTGAGTGCAACACTTACTCACAACTTACATTAAATAAATACTAGAACATTAATGAAATAAAATACTTTGATCTTACACAGTACAGTTTGAAAAAAATAGTAGCAATCTTTAAGATAAACAATACAAAATAAATAGGTCTCAATGATGTTTAATAGTCATGGACTTTGTAAGAAAATAGGGCTCAAAAAAGGGGTTCAAAAACTGGAAATCATAAATATATACAATGTATTTACCTAATTTTTATATAAAACAGACATCAGTCACTGTCAGTTTTGAAAGGGCACAAGGACATAAAGGCAGAACATAAAGACATGCTACAGAAGTGCTCATGGGTTGTACTTGTTGGTTGTATGAATTATAATCATCCATGTTTCAAGCAGTCCAGTAACTCAGTGGGTGTGACATTGATTAAACATTGTTTTTTTTTTTTAAAAAGCCTGGTGTCCATGTCTCTTCTGTTTCTTTTTACAATGTATTACATGTTCACTGTTTCTTATCTGCAATATAACTAGCATCAGATAATGTCAACTAAACATGAATCATGGATTAACAGTGCTAGGAATAAAAAAGAGAAGTTTTTGCAGCATATGCCTTCATCCGTAATCTTTTCAGTGGTAAGTTGCATAACTTAAGTGGCTTATTATGATTGTAGTGATATAATAGCTTCACTAGCTCATATATACAGAGGACTTTCGGTTGTATGTCTTCAGTTTACATATTCTTAGGTTTATTTATGTCATATCATGTTGTTCTTTCTCCTTAAGGCTGCAGAATATAATGTGTTTGAGGGCATGGAACTCCGTGGTGCTCCCATGCTGGTCATCTGCCAGGGCAAGATCGTTCTGGAAGATGGGAAGCTGCAGGCCACCTCTGGCTTGGGGCGCTTCATCCCCTGCTCATCTTTCCCAGATTTTGCCTATAAGCGCATCAAAGCCAGGAAACAGGTGAGCCTGAGTTAGTGATAGCACAGAAAACTAAAATGGCAAACAGTGCAATTCTTCTGATATGATCATGCATGTTCTTTCTTTCCTGTTCATTACTGTCACACTTCTGCATTTTTTAATGCGGCAGTGAAAATAGTAGTCTTTAATGACTTCTGGTTGCGCTGTAAACAATGGCTATTGTAAACAAAGACTACTGTCTGGAATAAGTGTTGCATTCCTAAATGCACCAGGAATTCCACTAAACAGACTCACCTGAGTTTCATCTAGAAGTTGAAAAATGTTCATCTAAAGCTGAAAAGTTCAACTCGTCATTTGTCACTTTTAATGAGGTAACCGATCAAAAAATGGCGGGTAAAAGTGAACCCGGGAGTGAACACAGGCTAAACCTTATGACAGTTTATGACTAAAAATGCTCCACAGATAAATATTAATTCACTGGTATATGTACCATCCTGTGGTTTAATCAAAAGCCTTGAGAAATGGACAAGTAAGCCTCAACTCTGTAACCCTTTAATGTAAAAATACAGTGTTGTGTCTCTTTGTTAGTTGTGTTCAGGGCACTCGCTGACATTGCTAATTTTCATAGGCTGACAGGGAAAAATTAAACCTGGTGGATGTTTTCTCCCCCAAAATGAAGCACAATAAGTCCTTTTTTTAGTCTATCCTTTTTAGGTATGTGTAATGAAGTGTTGACCATAAAGATTTATCCTGCTACCTCTCCACTTTGCATAACCTATCACAGGCAGATTCCTCACAGATTTTTTCAGAAATTTGATCTGCCATCTGAATACAGCTGTTTTCATACTGAACGTGTAACATTGATGGATGCGCTTCCAAACACTATGCACAGCACAGATGTCTGCAACAGCAATGTCAGTTTTGTTTTTATTTTCTGAAAACTAACTAAAAGAGTTCTACTTTAGTTTCTGTTTACTTTCACATCTGCTTTTGTCAGAAAAAAGATATTATATAGTGCCAAGAAAGGTTTTATGAAGGTTCTATGCCCTGTTAATAGAACCCTTTTTGACACTAGGCTCTTTTAAGAATGATACACAACAGGTTTTTAGTCATAGAGAAGGAACAGTTATTCATATTGCATTCATATTGTTCTTTGTTTTGTGCTGGTTCTGTGTGTTACTATATACGTTAACAAAGAATCCTTGAGGAATCAGTTTTTTAAGGGCATAGAAGGCATCCACTTTTATCCTTCATGCATTTAAAACATAATTTTATGTTTTGTAATTCTATTTCATTTTTATTCATGTTGCAGTGGTCATAGTATTTTGTAATGTAGTTTGTGTTTTTACAACAGTAAGTGCATTTTCTCACTACTAGTTTTAATTTTTGTTATTTTGTTATTTTTTTAAAGATAATTATTTACACAGCTGTCAGTGCTATAGGTAGCTAAGTCTACATGATAGTTCTTGTTATGATTAGTTCATTAATTCATGGCATTCATCCACATTAGGTCCAAATTCAGGAGATTTCAAACTTGAACAGGATCACTTGGCTAGCTTTGGCTTGAAAATTTCCAGAATTATGGGTAAAGTCAGCCGGTTTATGAGGAGCCTGGCCACTCCATATTCCCCCGTATAACAAAAACAGGAGTGCTAAACAGCAGAGAGCGCACGCGAGTGAGTCCTCAATGAATGGGAGTAAATGGAGCTCAACGGATAAAAATGAAAAGTTGAAATCGTTTCTAATCACTTGTCCAGGACGTTTCTTTAATTTTGGAAAGACGAAGGATGTATTTCATTAAAAAAGCAAAGAAAACTCGCCTGTGTATTTCCTTTTTTCTACGGCAAATGGGTTTTGGGCAGCGGAAGGTGGGCTTTACTGCTAGGGCCTGAAAATTGATGTGCGGGCGGAGCAGCTCATTGGCTGTTCGCACTCACTGACATCATGAACATACATGAGGCGCAGTTTTAAACCGTTTAACTCAAGTTTAAAAGCTCTTAAGAAATATAACAGCAGTGTTAAAATGTTTTGTTCTTCAGTGTTCAGGAAATGATTGCAGTCTTTTACATTAAAAATGTTTCATTTATAAACTATGATTTTGCTCAAATGCTCCATATCAACCCGTTCTTTTTGGACTTTCTTGTGAGCGCCCTCTAGTGTTTAAGAAAACCGGAAGACATTGCAGAGTGGTAATTCTCCTCTCTACAAGTTACCTGGTACAGTTTCATATTGCAGTCTTGCTGTGGAAGTATAGTCTACCAGTCATCATGTTGTCAGGAGTCAAGCTCTTAACTTCTCGTTTAACTTCATATTGTACTATATGCTCATTGCTTAAAAATGTATAAAATATAATTCTTAAAATTGATAGTGATTTACAACTTGCAGTACAGCTGTATTGGGGGTAGTCATAGGCAGTGGAGTTCAGGGTACCTGCCTTGTGACCGGAAGGTCGCTGGTTCAATCCCCTGAGCCAAAAGGACCTGAGCAAGGTACCTAACCCCCAACTCCCCAGGCACTGTGAATAGGGCTGATCACTGTTCCGGACAAGTATGCTTTCTGCCCCTTAGTGTGTGTGTGTGTATACACTTGTGTGCCCCAATGGGTTAAATGCGGAAGTCAGATTCCTCTGTGTGCAAACACAATTGGTCAATGGCTTTGAATTCTGAAAATGATGTATCAGTGTGTGTATCATTGTATCATGAGAAGCATATTAGCTTCTTGCTTTTGTGTTAGTTTTGGGCTAACATTAATGTGTGGCTACAGCATTAGATCTATAGACACTGTTAAGGTATTTTTTTCCAAATTTGTACCTTTATAATGTTCTAATCCAGAGAGACCATTTTGTTGTCGGCTTTATAATGTATCCTTAAGCTAGTATAAATTAGTCTCCTGAGCTAAAACACGAACAGACAGCAGTCAGTGCTGAAACCTACAGGGATACACAGCGATTAGATATTAATCAGATGCAATTACAATTACATTATAACAGAGGAGGATTAGTGTTCATTTAAATGCTTTTCAGAGAAATCGGCCTTCACTTGTTGTTTGAAGACCAGAAGAGACTCATCTCTTTGGCCAACCAGAGGAAGTGCATGCAAGAACAGCCAAGAGTCTTAATGCTTATTCTCATGAATGTTGATAAATTAATTGTCAGGCCAAGTCAGTGCTTGAAGCTCAAAGCACTCAAGGTAAGATTCGGGTTTTGATCATTGCCTTCAGGAAGGGAGGGGCTGGTTCATTTTTTACTTTATAGGCTAGTTTCAAGGTTTTAAATCTGCTGCAGGAAGCCAGTGAAGGAAACACAGCAATGTAGTGACATAAGCAAACTTAGGAAGATTGATGACGAGTCATGTTGCTGTATTTTTGATCAGTTGCAAGGGTTTGATGGCACACCTAGGAATACTAGCCAAGAGCTGGTTACAGTAGTGAAGTCTGTCCACTGACACGCGCAAAAAAGGGTTGAATTCTCAGAAAAGTTCATACATCTGGACTACTACTAATTAAAATTTATTCTTGCTCTCCACATTCAATTTCTCTAATTTCCACAATTTTATGTTTTCTTAACAGCATTTTTATCTGGTTCACTTAATTAATTTGTATCTAGAGGGATAATTTGCTACAGCAGTAAACATTGAGAAGCATTTCGGAGAGCAAACAGAAAGGGTGAACTATTCAGAACTTCAGAATTCACTATTCAAACTTAACTCTCTCTTTTGCAGTTGGCAGTGTTAAGGGCAGTCCCACGGGGCATGTATGATGGACCTGTCTCAGACTTTATTCCCATGTCCAGGGGAGCCACTCCCTCAGCTTCTACCCGCAGCTCTCCCACCAAGGCCCCCATCAGGAACCTCCATCAGTCTGGATTTAGTCTAGCAGGTAATCCTAAGCTTTGTTGCCTTTTCTTCTCAAATTTTCACCAGACATACAATGAACTGTTTTAAGCCATAAAACTAGATTACATAGTTTTAACACATGCAAGTTAAAGAATACTTACAAATTTATACACAACATTGAAAACATAAGTCATGATTTCTCATGTGTACCCCTGGTTGAGTGTAATTTGATCATTTAAAATTTTTTGAAAGTTGTTTGATAGAGCAACAGAATGAAGTTTAGGCATGTGTCCCAATTTGCTGACTTTCAGGGAGCATTTTGTGGCATAGTGACTGTTGTCTGTTGTCCTGCAATGCAGTTGTAGGCTAAGAAGTAGTGAACAAAAGTGCAGAATCCATTCCTACATGAAGATCTTTTTACTCTAATGTTTTTGTAATACTGACTGAAATTTAGAAGACTGTTTTAAAATGCAAAGGATCAAAATGATCAGTTCTATTTAAAAACCTCAACTCCAAAGAAGTTGGGACAGTATGTTGAAAATAAAATAGAAAGTAGTGATTGACCTGTATGTAAATGAAAACAGTACAAACACCTTTTTTACCTTATCAACATCAGTGTTTCTTGTAAATTTACGATCATTCAGAAATCGATGCCTGACACTTTATCCAAAAATAGTTGGGACATGGGCACGTTTAGGCTAGGAACCTTGTGAAATGTTCAAAAAACAACTTAAACAGGTGATGCAGTCTTGCCTGAGTAAGAGCACTTAGAAAAGACCTAGTCCTAGTATGACTGTTTGAGCAAAGATGGGTCGAGGCTTGCCCCATTGCCAAAAACAGTGTCAGCGAAAAACGGTTTAAAAATAGTGTTCCTCAGTAAGCGGTTGCAAGGATATTTAATATCTCTTTGTAGTGCATAATGTCATCAAGTGATACAGGGAATCCAGAGATCCAAATTGACCTAAATAAAGAGGCAACTCAGTGTCCATGAGTTTTAGAAAACACTGATTTAAATGGGCATGTTTCTGTGATGGATATCTCTGCATGGGCTTGGGAATACCTTGACAAACTGCGTATTGTGGTGTGATGAATCAGCATTTCAGATTGTTTAACAAAATAATGGATGTCATGGGCCAAAGAAGAAGAGGACCATCCAGATTTTACTAGCATAAAAGCCAGGGTTTTTCATGGTATGGGGATGTATTAGTACCCATGTCATAGGTAACTGTGTTGTCATTATTAATGCTGAAAGATATACACGTATTTTGGAGCAACACATACTGCCTTCAAAACAAAGTCTTTTTCAGGAACATCCATGCTTATTTCAACATGCCTGAAGTCCAGACCAGGCGGAAAACATGTGGTACATTATGAAGTAGCTAAAGAATAGTGTCGTATTATTTATTGTGTAAATATATGAAGATTTTGAATAATGGCAAAAAAATCAGGATGAACTCATGTATTCAGTCCCCAAATAATTTACAGCAAAAAAGAAACAGTGATAAGGTTGTAAATATGCTCCCATCCCAACTGTTTCTAACTGTTTTGCGTGCATCAAATTTGGAATGAGCGTATATTTACCACAAAAAATTAATGTAAAATTAAATATATTATTTTTAACTTAGTACAGGTCAAACTAAATTTTTTAATCTCTCTTTTTTTATTAACACTACTATTAAAAAAATACTGCTCCAACTTTTTTGGAACTGAGGTTTGTAGACAGTTTCTATCTTCAGTCTTAGGTATAATTAAATCAAGTCCTGCTTTTTAAGTATTTGAGAAAATCTTTTCCCATAGGACCAAAGACTCCAATACTTAACATCTGCAGCCTGTTAATGCCTAATGTAACTTGTCAGGGAGGGCTGGTATAAACAGTTCTTTATGAGAATGGTTTAGGTGTGATGCATTTATAGTGGACAGTGATCTAGATTGGAAAGTATTCCCCCCATCTCTCCAGAAGGGAGGGCAGAGAACTTAGCTTCCATCACCAAGTCCTGAAAAGTGCATTACAAATGAACTGTGGGATTAGTCACTAATACTTTTGCCGCATATGTAAATATGTGAGGTTTCTCTTCCAAAATATGTTTCATAATCATCTTCATCAGCAGCCTCTAGTGGTGTAAAAGCCATCCCAACACGCTGTACAACAAGCAATTAAGTCTCTGTGTGCACAAGATTCTACCAGTTCTCCTGTGTGCATTTGCAGAGATGAACTGTTCAATTCAAGTTTCAATTCAAGTTTATTTGTATAGTGCTTTTTACAACAATGTTGTCACAGAGCAGCTTTACAGAAGTTTGAAAACACACAGTTATAACATAATATCCCCCAGTGAGCCAGAGGCGAGAGTGGCAAGGAAAACTCCCTCAGTCTGGAGGAAGAAACCTTGGGAGGAACCAAGACTCACAAGGGAAAGACCCATCCCCCTCTGGTCAAACAGTATTTACAATTTAATAAGCTAAATACCAAATAGAAGCTAAGAGGATCTCTGTCTTAAGACTGGATGGTACAGCTTTAGAAACTGCACTGGTATAGGCAGTCTCTGACTGAGGCAGTCTCTGACTGAGTCTTTATGAAAAGTGGGAGTGAGCTGAAACAGTCCCATCCTATCTCAATGCTGGTACATCTGGATGGCACAGTGATGTAACTGAAGGTGTTGCAGTTGGCACAAATGAACAGGAGAGCGGGTTGGTGATTATGAGGAGGAGGTCCTGATGGTCAGTCTTCCAACAGCGTTCAGCAGGATGGGAGGGCAGTCATCATCTCAGGAAGAGTAAAGAGACAAAATTAGTTCTGCTCAGGAGTATGACTGTAATAAATATGATATCCCCCAGAGTGTGGCTGGTGACTCCGGCTGATCTAACTATAACAGCATATACTAAAAGGAGAGAACCAGAAGGTAACATAGATATGAGAGTACCCTGAGACACTGGGATCCCCCCACTCCACCGTCAACAAACCTGTGTGACGCGTTAAGTGGTGGGTCAACAGCACCAACATCTCAGTTTACCATAAGCCTCTATGTCCATGAACCCCTGGAGCTCCTGCCTTTATCTAAAGGGGAAGGCTAATTATCAAAAGCTAAACTAAACAAATGTTTACAGTCTAGACTTAAAGGTTGAGACTGTGTCAGAGTCCCGAACATTAACTGGGAGATTATTCCACAGTTTGGGGGCTTTGTAAGAAAAAGCTCTTCCACCCATTGAAGTCTTCTGAATTTTAGGAACCAGTAGAAAACCAGCATCCTGGGATCTGAGTAAACGAGGCGGTTTATAATGGGAAATAAGATCTTGCAGGTACTCTGGTGAGAGACCATGCAGGGCTTTATAAGTCAATAAGAGAATTTTATAGTCAATACGGAATTTGATAGGAAGCCAGTGTAATGCTGCTAAAACTGGGCTGATGTGATCAGATTTCCTGGTTTTAGTGAGAACTCTAGCTGCAGCAGTCTGAACTATTTAGGTTCCTGTTGGAGCATCCTGACAACAATGCATTACAGTTGTCTAGCCTTGAAGTTATAAAGGCATGTACCAATTTTTCATGAAGGGATAACGCATTTCTTAACTTTGAAATGTTTCTGAGGTGAAGAAATGCTGTCTTTGTAATATTATCTATGTGTTGATTAAACGTTAGATCTGAATCAATCGTCACACCAAGATTTTTAGCGATTGAACCAGGTATTACAGAGAAGTCAGCAAGATTTAACATTAAATCTGAGCATTTATTCTGAGCAGCCTTTGGACCAAGAAGGAGAACATCTGTTTTATCTGGGTTTAAAAGAAGGAAATTCTGCAGCATCCAGTTTCTTATATCTTTTACACAATCTTCTATTTTATTTAGTCTGGATTTATCATCTGGTTTGGCTGATATGTACAGCTCTGTATCATCAGCATAGCAGTGGAAACTAATTCCATGTCTATTTATAACTAAGCCTAATGGTAACATGTTTAACGTGAATAACAGAGGACCTAAAACAGAACCTTGTGGAACTCCATATTTCACTTTTGTATAGTTATATGATACATTATTTAATTGTATGAACTGAAACCGGTCAGTGAGGTAGGATGTGAACCAGGATACGCTATTCCTCTAATTCCAACCATGTTTTGTAGTCTGTCTAAGAGAATAGAGTGATCTATAGTGTCAAAAGCTGCACTTAGATGAAGTAGGACCAGTGGCCAATACGTGGCTTTCATCAGAGGCAAGAAGAAGAACATTTGTTATCTTAACTACAGCTGTCTCTGTGCTCTGGTGGGGCCTAAAACCAGATAGGAATTTTTCATGTATGTTGTTCTTGTAGACAGGAACAGAGTTGCTGGGCTACAGCTTTTTCTAAAATCTTAAAATAAATGATACATTGGAAATATATCTGTAGCTTGACAATTCACTGGGGTCAAGATTTGGCTTCTTTATCAAAGGTTTAATCACTGCTAGTTTGAATGATTTGGGTACATGACCTAGGCTAAGAGAAGAATGAATTATTCTTAAAATGTTGACATAATACATTTTACATTATTAACTAGCTAGATACTATGCATTTAAAACGTCTTACATTCCACCATATACTCCACTCTTATCACTGAAAATGATTCGCTTTGTTACCTAAACACACAAATACAGTCCTTCCCTTTAGTGTTCCCTCCAAAGCTAGAACAGCTGCTCAATGACCAGAATGCTAGTGCTCAATGAGTTGCGATCAACTGTCACAAATAAAAATGACATAAGAAACTGGTGCACAGCTAATTAACTTGCCAGTGTCAGCTAAAGCAGAAGCTAGCTAATGTTATCAATGGTGAAGTCCTTCAGGGCCCAGAGCTAATCTTGTTAGATTTAGGCTACTATAATCAGTTTTCTTAGCTGTAAGCTAGCTGTCAGAGAACTATGCCTAAATGCACAATTTAGAACTATAAATAAAATAATTAGCTGTCCAGCAAGATCTGCATTTTACTCCATGCCCTTAAAGTCCAGACGCTCTCTTCAGTAAGGGAAAGCCACCGTGATATTCACTCGTGTCTTTGATTTAGATCTGCTGTGTTTGGTTTGTTTGGCAGTGTAAGCTTTAGTAGGTAGTGGTGGAATTGACTGTTGTGTTATTTTCCCTGGCATTATTCTTTAAAGAACTAACAAGCAGTTAATAGAACTCAGGTTTGTAGATAGCTTGTTTTCATGCTAAGCTAGGCTATAATCCTCTACCCTGCTATGGCCACAGAGCCTGTATTTTTCTTTGTGCGAGCTTAAATTTTTTGGATAGCTGTCAGAGTGTGGAGGGGAGCTTCACCAGATACAACAAAAATCACTGACCCCACCTCAAAGATTGCACATAACCCATGCTTTTTGTTGGGATTTTTGTAGGGAACCTCGGTCTTGGTTGGGTTGACACATTTTAAGATGGCAGTAAGAAAGTACTTCAACCTGTGACCTATTCCGTGTTAGAGCAACCCTGTAACCTCAATCCTAGTTCTAAATGAATCCCCAGCTAATTATGGTTCAGAAATGAAGAATGCTAGAAGAGCATTGCAAAGAAATCAAGAAAGACTGGTGGGCAGGTGGTTCATCACTTTAGCTCTTAAAATTGACAAGTTTACAGAAAATCTAAAAAGAAAATATCTGAACTGCAGTATTTTGCTTCCAAGTAGAGGCAAGTGTAGTAAAAGTTTTGTCAGCAATGTCTTTAGTCAGCAAATGCACCTGTGTAGTGCTGTTTTAAGCATTTATTCAGTTGTGCTCTTTCAAGAAGGCTTTAAAACAGAGCTAAATAATCTCATTGGGGTGATGCAATCAGTAGCCTTTTTATTTTTTCTCTCCACAGGTCCCGAGGAAGCCCCTATCAGGCCTGCTGGAAGGCGTATTGTGGTGCCCCCTGGTGGCCGGTCCAATATCACATCCCTCAGTTAAAGAGACTGAGAGAAGGAATCATTAGATCAAGATTAATTAAATGGAATGGGAGGACATCATTAGTCAGTGGATAAAATAAAGAAGATAAGCAAAAGACATGGAATCCTCATGCCTTACCTTTCATAAAAACCTTACCCACGTTAAGCTTTAAAGAGCACAGTAGGCCTTCTCCCAGGAAAAGTTAGACAAATCAGCATTTAGAAAACAGAAACTGGTTTCACAGTGCATAAATAATTACAGCTGCACTTCTGCTGATGTGATTTGACAAATTCAAATGTGCTGTAAGTGTTAGGATAACAGGTGCGTGAAACCTTAGACTCTATTTTACCCACTCAAATATTTTGAATTAATTGAAATCTCTTACTCTCAATATGCTTTCCTGGAGAGGGATTGCTGCCTTGCTCATAATGAGGCGCTTGTCTTTCGTTGTTCATCATTAGACTCCATGGTATTTACAAAGATACACTAAAGTAGGTAAAAGTTAGCAACTGAGACTTTAAAAAAGAAAATGAAATTTGGGAAATGAAATCACATTATTGCTAAAAACCTGCAGAGAAAAGACAGTAGTTTCCTTTTGGCCTTTTTTTGACATTGCTTATTGAACCATTATAAGATTTGCATAAAAGCAAGCAGTTCTTGTGTGTAATCATATTTCAGATTGGTCCCTTGCCTGTAACACTCAGTAGTTTCTTTTAAGTCTTTTTGATAGAAACGCAGTAACACATACCCAACAAGGCAAAAGGAAGAGTTTAAAGATTCTAGAGAATCAGACACACTGGAGAAAGTCAACAGTCAGTTCCCTCACCACCATTTAGTTTGCGTACAGTCCTAAGGTTTATTGCAACACATTCCTGTTGAGAAGTCACAAAAATTTTGTCCATAAATCTTGTTTTGTGTTATTATATTTATGTAAGTTTGACTGTTTGGTTTTTTTCCTTCTTTTTTACTGTTGAATCAAAAAAAAATGAAAAAGGGGGCAGGTCAAAACCACCAATGGCAAAATATGTTCCTGAATAAAGAAATGTTGCAACTGATGGTGTTTATCACATTGCACTGTGCTACTTCCAGTTTTCTTCTAACAATCAAGCAAATGATCATCATACCACTATTATACCATATTATACAATATTATTTTTTCTGAAAAACTTGACATTTGAAGGAATTGTGAACAAATTTGGAAACAAATCTCAACGGATCACATCTCATCAGTCACTCTCGCATCTCAACTGAATCTGACCCTGTTTCTCTTTTATTGTGAAGTATACAGATTTCCAAAGTAGTCGGAGGCAAGACTGATGAAGGGGCGGGAACACAGAACTTCTGAGGACAGTAACATTTATTTTACTTTAATAATATTTTTACTTGAGTATGGTTTAGGCTACGTTACCCACTTTTGCCGAACAGTATTGTTTAGCCAACTTCAACTATATGAAAAAGGGTTAGGGTTAGACCTACTTAGAGTTGGGAAGCATTCAGTGTTGAGGGAAAAGTAAGCTAAAAGTAACGTTCTGGTGCTGGATATAAATATTTTATTATTTTTCAAAGTGTGAGTACAGATATGTCCCAATGCAACACATCATGCAGAAGACAAAAACAAACAGCACATGTGAAAAACACCACCCAACACTTTACTGGGATGACTATGGATGAGAAAGAAAATGTATTTTTCACAATGCTAAAAGCATTACTGTGAAAGATGGTGTAAGTAGGGCCATCTCTGGATAGCTTCCTGCAGTTCAAAGTTCCACAGTGACATCTCTGAACTGTGGAATGTTACTTAAGATTTAAAGGGAACCGGAACAAATCTTGTGTCACATCTGTAGTGTAACATTATAGCACAGTTAACGTGCACACCTCCATTAGTTTTACCTTCAGCTATTTTCCTTTATGCAATTTATTTCCTGAAAACTTTTCTGTAGAAAAGTCAGAGACGACCCAAGTGCAAGTTTGTCATTTTCATTAACCATAAAATAACCCACTGGATAAGGAAGGGGACAGTCAAAGGAAAAGAAAAGAAATGAGCTTAAAAGTATTTCTCACAGATACAGACAAGCACAAGATGTGGTAGACCAACAAAACTCTTTGCAAAACAAAAGAAAATCAAGTTCCAATCTTATGATCTGGGGGAAAAAATAAAAAATCAGTGTATCCTTCCACTGTGAGAAGACAACACTCCGTCTGAAAGGATGTGTAGTTGTCAGTCAGCTCAAGTCCAGACCTCAACATCACTGAACAAGTTTGATTTTGAGAAGCAGAAAATGTAAGCAACTGAACTGAACAAACAAAGGCAGGCAAAGAGTGAACGCATGAAGTAATACATTTGTGAATTCAGGCAGTTTTTGAAACGTGTTATTTTCTTTTAAATCTGCTTTTTCTGACGCTGAAAACCTACTAGAACTTTTTGTCTGGGAAAAACATGAAGGGTGGTCTCTGAGTTTTGCACAGTAATGTACATCTATTGCTTCTACAAAATATTCTATCAGGACTTATACTGGTTATAAAACCCAAGTCAATATTTAGCCACAAACGGATGTATTTTGAGAATCAACTGTTTGTATGGCCTAGCTGACCCACTGGTCAAACAAGCAGCGCAAACAAATTCCACAAAGACTGCACTTCCGGTGGTGTACAGTACATGTAGAAAATATAAAGACAACTGTGTTGGCACTAATCTTTCTAAGGTCAATTGAGAAGAATTTGAACCATAAGCCTGGATGATTTATGTATATGATCCATGGACATCTGGCAAAAACAGACCACAACTATACATACAACATTGCTTGTTGCCTGCTTGAAAGCATGTAAAGGTTTTTTTTCCATGTCAACTATTTAAAATGGCATTAAGAACATTGCATTAATGTTAAATAGCTGATATGGAAAAAAAAGGTTGGTCTATTAATGATAGTCTTGCAGTAGACAATGATTTAGGTGAGTTAACTAAACTTTAGCTTGTAAAACAATACATAGGTAATGTAATTGACAAAAAATGACCAGAACATAAAAAAGAAGCCCTTCAGTCACTCCCACTGTCATGGCCAGGTCATTGTCAAGTAAAGACACATTATAATGGCAGATAATGACAACAAAGCAACTTTTACCACAACGATGCAGCTCCTTGGCTGCTCAAGAGTAGACAGAACAAATATCCACATAATCACACAACAAAAGCAAATGCACCAATGGCAGAACTGAGGTCTCTGAACGTATGATCGTACGACACACCTTAATTATACAGTTCAACTGAAACACATCCAGCACGTAAAAATGAGTCCTTCAGTCGCTCTCACTGTCATCCTCTTCATCACTGTCATCATCCTCCACTTCCTCTGTTTTATCAGTTTCCTCAGTTGTATCCAGTAGTCCAGAAAAAAAATCCCCTCCTCCACCAAATGCCTTACTACTAAGCGCCTTGAGTCGTCCGTCCTTCTTTTTCCGTCGTCGGTAATCACTAACTGCCGTTTTGTGCAGACTGGAAACATCCCAGAACTTTATAAGCTGGTCGTGAGCACAGCTGGCAACAAAGCGTGTGTCCCGTGAACAAGCAATCTCTTCGATAGGCTCACCGGCATGTTGACCTACGCTGCCAACTACTCGGTTGGGCAAAATGCTGATGGCTCTGAGGAGGAAAGAAAGCAAACAAAAAACAGTCTAAAACACATTTAATGACAGAAATCTCACAATATGACTATAATGTTCTTTAATATGTAAGCAAAATACCCCATGGTACTGTAAGACCCCCTTTGAAAGCAAATACTTAATAATATTTAATTACTTTATGCATCACTTATTTCGTCTTCATTAAGTTTTTTTGTTCCCCATCTGATGTGCTTGTCACCTGACTTTAAAAGTGCAAGCAGGCAAATGCAATAATCGATTGTTCACTGAAACTTTTAAGCATAGTGATAATTGTTTCCATATATTGCCCACCCAATACCAAATAGGTTGGGATAGTGGTTGGTTAGTGTAGTGGTTAACACCTCTGCCTTCTACACTGTATACTGGGGTTCAATCCCCACCAGGGCAAACACCCTACACTATACCAATAAGTGTCCTTGGGCAAGACTCCTAACACTGCCTTGGCCTGCCTGTGTAAAATGATCAAATTGTAAGTCGCTCTGGATAAGAGCGTCAGCCAAATGCCGTAAATGTAAATGCAAATAGAACAAATACAACAGATACAAATGGGAAAAGAAAAATGTTACTGCTTGTACAAAATACAGAAATATGTTTTGAAAAACACAGAAATGAAGAATTTTAGTATTTTATCTTCATATGACAGAAGCAAATAGGAAAAGTGACATGTGCATCTTTTCCTTATGATTACTTTTTTACAAAATAAGCATACATCATTGTTCGCCCCCACCGCAAGTCCTCTTACCTGATGAATCCATCCATAGAGGCAGCACACAGCAAACTGTCTGTAATTGGTACAATGGAGTCAATGGACTCCGCCTGGACAGCAAATCGGTCACTGGTGGCCCCAAATCCATTCCAGTTGAAAATATATATTGTACCTTCACCGGATCCGCACACCACTTTTCGGCCTCTCTGTTTGTCAGAGAGAAAGGAGGAGTTAAGTTGGTCTTGCCAGGTAGGTCTATTAAACATCTTATTGTCTTATTAAAATGCTACTCCTGTTACAACTTTTGAGATTTAACAAAGCTGGTTTCCATAAAATGCATCTTTCCAGTGTTCAGTTTTATAAATGTATGGATGTTGATGGTCTCTTGTGGAATGTGTGCTTCCAAAGTAAGATGGGTGGGGGGGGGTTGCTAAAACAAATCCCCAAAAACAGAAAACACACTGAAATACAAATAGGGGATTAAAATGTTCCCTGATAATTTTATAAAAACGGTTTTCCCCCATGACCTTAATTGCTAGTATTCTGGCTGTAATATCCTTCTAAAGCAAAGGAGCAAAGTGGAGAATGATAATCTACAGAAAAGCATAAATATGTACAAAACGCAAACAAGCTGTGCAGTGGTAAAATAGTCTCAGGAGAATAACAGTACACGCATTTTGCTCATCAGGTCTTTGCATCAGAGAGAAATAATAGCCCAACTGTTGGGACACTGCAGCATTTTGTTCTAAAAGCGACTTTGCTGTCTTGTTCTATGCCCCATGTAAGCCTGTGGAAAGTCATTTTTGTGTTATGTCATACTTCAGAAATCCTTTTTTCACAAACAAAAACCTTGGCTTCTTCTACTGGAGTGAAATGTGTTGCAAGGATTTGAAAAATGGACTGAGAAGGTCTCACTTTCATAATGGAAACAGAAGTAAGATCTCCATCCTGAAACTCAGAAAGCAGTTCAAATCTTCTCCTTTTTATGCTGAACACACCCATCGTTCCATCACCACTGAAAAAGATCACAATCAGAAAAAGCCCTCAAAATACCACATGTACCAAACACCAAAACAACTGCCTTCTCTCCTATTTACAGACACGTCTTAGTGTTTTAATATTCAAGAGTGACTCAGCACTTTGTATGCCTAATTATTTAAATCTTCAGAATACAACTACTAATGTCAAACTAGGTTTCATAAAGGCCACAGCTCTGCAGAGATGAGCATTTTCCCTCTTATAACACTCTGAATTCATCTCATAAAGGCCTTGTTAATCAGCTGATCAGATGAATAAGGCAGAAGGTTAATGAAGCACAAACTTTGCAGAGCTATGGCCAGCTAGGACTGGAGTATGATGGGAGTATGCCATCATGTTAAAGGTTAATACAATATATGAGAAATTACTGGGGACAAGTTTTCGTGATGCGATTGTAATCATGCTGAACTAGATTTCTTTCATTTCTTTTAAGATTCCAGATTCAGCATTTTAAGAAGAGTTCAGAACAACAACTTCACAGTTTGCTGTTACATATACATATATACATATACATACACCTATTGCAAACCTCAGGTCTATATATAAGCTATATTTGGCAATATAGTGTAACTGCTCTATATTTAATATGGCTGAAATATGAAGTGTTTCTAGGGTACAAGCCGTGCCCATCAGCACAGTACCTGGAGGTAAGCAATGTCTTCTTGGCCTGATCTACAGCAATATCACTGATGTAATCCTCATGGTGTTTCAGAGACATGAATGAAGTGCCTTTTCTCATGTCCCACACTTTCAGTGTACCCTCATCGTCACCGGTGGCAACCACATTCTCATCAACCAACAGCAAGGCATTGATGGGCTTGCTGAAAAAGAGTACAGAGCAAGTTAAAAAGTGAACAATTAGCCTGGGACACACAGAAGGTGAGCAGAGCAATTACTTTATGTTAATCTCTAACATGGATATTGTAATTGTATGAATCAGATTCACTTTATCACACTGCAAGTTCTCATAATATGACTGACTTCTCAGGACTCAGTTATCAAGTTAATACCTGTGAGCTTTAGGAATACGTGTCACAAGCTTTCCAGCTTGTACATCCATTATGTGAACAGCCTTGTCTTTGGACACACTGAATAATTCTGGAAGACAAAGGTATTTACAGAATATTCAAAAATAAATAAACAAAAATACAGAAAATGCAAAGTACAAAGAAGCCACATCCTGAATATCCACAACTAAAATGAGAGCATAGAAATACAAAAACGGCTCCCAGGATTTGCTAGAAAGGACAAACTATGAGTGAGAAAGGCCAAATCAGGCAAAAGCTCTTTGCACTAACAGTGCCCAACACAGAGTTAGGCGTGCCAATAAAGCATTCAAGAGAAACAGCCGTATCCACATTTGTGACCATTGCCACCTGTCTGTCTTCTGTTTGCCAGCTAAATATTCTCTGCACATAACTGAATCATACCCTTAGCTTAAAATGAAGATTCTTGTGAGCAGAATCAAGGGTGTCGATACAGGAAAACTGTGAAATATGATGCTCAGATTTCAGAATGTTTGCATGTATTCCTGTATGGACCATTTCACCAGTTACAAAGCTCTTACAACTACTTAGCACTTATAATCCCTTTGCAGTTGGCTTGCAGCTCTTCAAGCTGCTGGTACCACTGTAAACAAAATTCCAGAATCCATACTGACTTTCACCATCACTTGAGAAGGCAACCTTCCTGCATGACTTGAGGTGATGCCCAGAGGACCACAGCTCTTTGTTCTCCCCCTCAGTACAAGAGTAGCTGTATCTGCAATAGAGAAATACATCTAGACAACTCTGATGGATTTCTCCCATTTTTACCACTTCTCTCTAAAATACAACGCAATTTTACATCAAACCACTGGGAATCACTTTGTTTACATTTCAACGATCCAATTGAGAAGACATTTCATTATTTATTAACATTAACTAAGTACTGCACTCTTGAAAAGCATCTCAGTGAAAGCACTTTTGTGTAGGATGTAAAGGAAGCATAATGAACGTATCACAATCATATACATTTCGCCAAATGTCTCTGACAAAGAAAACATACAAATATATGTCTCCATCAATGTCTCCAGCAGCAAGGATGTCTTCGTGAGGATGGAAAGCCAGGGTATTAACGATAGCCTCTTGCTTAATGTCTTCTGGAGTGTCTCGGATCTTTGGTGGTGGAGGCTCGTCATCAAGCTCGTCCTGTTGATGTAAGCCAGGTGAACATGCAGGGGCTGCGATTAGCTTTAACACTGTAATACTGTACAAACGATTTAGATCAGCCCTGAAGGCAGATCCTCCGTTTCACTTCTCCAGATGACGCTAGCGCGCTTAATGTAGCACAGAAAGCAACACGAGCAGCACGTAGTTCAAACGTATTACAGCATACATCACACAAACTACAGTAATTAGAAATCTGCCGATAAAAACTCACATTCTGCTCTAAAACGTTCGTTATTTCTGCCTCGGGAGTAGAGTCATGTGCCTCCTCGGGCGTCGCCATCTTGCTTGTAGGCTACTTTACAAGCGCATTTCCAAGCTAAAAGTCTTTTGTTGCTGTTTTATTTGAAGACTTTTACTGAACTAAAACAAAGCAAAAAAATAAAATAAAATAATAATAATAATATGATTGTTTTTACGTGTTTTTACTTCAAAATTATTTTGAAGATTTTTCTTAACTTTTTGAAGGTGTATTACTAAATAGCAATTTTAAAACGGACATTTTTTGCACAGACATATGCATATTTCTATTAGCCTGAAGGTCGCAAAGAATAATCTTAAAGTTAAATTGTGTTGACTCTTGAGAGCAGAAAAATGTAAAGTTGTACATAATTTTCAATGGAAAGTTACTAACTTTCACACTTGATTTTATACCAGCTCAAAATAAACACTTGAAAAAGAAAATAGATGAAAAAGAGCATTTAAATGTTGAAAATAAATGCATCTGATAAAAATATCACTTTGCGGTTGTGACTGCGATTGAACAGTTGTGCCACTAGGTGTCAATACATACACACATATAGAACTCGAGGTTCTACAGAAGTATCCCGTTACGTGTTTCAAGTGCTACCAGAGCTGCACATAGCCGAGGTCTAACATGAAAGCCTTTAAGAAACACTGAAAAGTTTTTTTTTCTATTTATTGTATGCGGCAGTGTTAATGAATTTAGCAGAAAACTGTCAAATAAAAGAAATTCAGACTTTTAAAGTATCTAATATTCAGTGGAAAAGCAAAACAAACATGGCATTTTTTTAAATGACAGTTTCTCCATTATAAAACTGCTGCATGTATTTCAGGAATGCTTACTTAAGTTAAGTTATTTATAGAAATGCCATTTAGAAAGTGTGACCACAATACAGGTCTCATCTTTTAATGTAGAATTATAATTCATTAATCCACATATGAATCTGAGATTAACAGCAGATTACTTGAATACACTATCAATCTACAGACATACACACACACACACACACACACACACACACACACACACACACACACACACATATATATATATATATATATATATATATATATATATATATATATATATATATATATATATATATATATATCCCATATCCCTCTACAGGTTGTTTTAAAAAGTGTAAGAAAAACACTGATTATATGATATAACTGTACTTTCTAGTAGAACCCTTGATTTTTTTAAGAATTACTGGTATTTTACACTTAAGAATAAGTATGGATTCTCTGAAGAACTACTTCAGATATAAATGACATATTTCATATTGTAAACCTGCTTAAAATGAAGTTGGTTACATTCATAGTATTTTATGATTAGTTTTGCATTTCTTTCTTCTTTTTTTTATATAACAGCCATGCAATCATGACCTGCAGATTATATATTGATAATAGTACATTTATCTCAACCGTACCTTTGGTTAACACTGACCAAAACCAAAATAAAATGACTTTATTTGTAATATTCATATTCCATGAATTATTAAAAATGTATGGTATGCAGTGGTTTATTCCTTGTCACCATCAATGCCCTGAAAGGATGATTTTGCATGATGAAAGAACTGAATAAAATTTGTGTGAGTTTTCTATTTGGTTGTATTTATAACATTAAACTGAAATAAACTGTTAATACTGCCATTTAAAGATCTATAGACTAGTTTTTAAATGAGGCCACATCTAACAATATTTTATCAGTTATTTGAATATTAAATAGAAAGTCAACAAAAATTTTGACTGATTGTTTTGGAGAAATCATATTTTCAGGAAAGTAGATCCTAATCTTGACCTACATAATTCTATGCTGTATAACATCCAAGAAAGCGCTATATTTACATATGTAGCACCTTTTTGTTACCTGAGCAAAAAATGGAAAAATACTGGGTAGTCCAACAGAATCTGCTCAGTACTAGGAACACAAATACTTATAAATGCTTAATTATCTACTATATTTGCAATTGAAATTTGGTTACATTTTTTTGTGACTGATGTAACTTGTTATTTGAACATTAAATACTAAGTTAACAAAATAATGTCATACATTCTAATGTAGACTTTACTTATGTCTGTGTTTGCACAACAAATCTAAATATGTTTTGTGGCCCCAGAGTGGTGTAACTACATGTTCATCCACAACTTCAGGATGGGAGTTTGAACCTCAGTGATACCATATCTGCAACTTAGATCCCCAGAGAAGGAAACGCCTTTCGGCCAGTATCTACAGCTTGAATAATTTACTACATCTTAAACCTGTTTAACATATTTTATCTCTAGCAGGTCAACTAGAGCCTATCTGCTTACTCTTCACCCCCAAAAATAGCATTAGCATATTAGAGCTTATTCAAAATGTGTTGTCTTGGTTTGAAATGTTGCTACCTGTATCTGTAAATTACCCTATGGCTGACCAAAATACATCTACTCAAAGAATACAAACCTAACACCTGGGACCAGTCAGCTAGCAGTACACGGAAAAATCCAGATTAAAGCACTTCTTTTTTCCTGTGCTTTTAGCACTTAAACACTTTCTGTTTTCCACTTTTTAAAATTCCATAAATATTGGATATAAAAACCATATAATTTTGATGTGTTATGCTGTTTTTTTTGTTGTCGTTTCTTTTAATAAAGCACTCTTAAATGCCTGTATATGAATGTGCTATAGAAGTAAATTTTCCCAGCTTGGCCTTAAAAGCGGTCACTCACCAAAAAGAAAATTTTTTAATGTCGTCCCATAATCTAAATAAAATGAGGTACAGCCAGGAGCATCTCTGGGGTCCACAACAATTGTGTACCAGAATCCCAAATTCAGCAGGAATCATTTCCCCACACTTCTGAATGGATCCCTGAAGGTTTCTCTTGTTGAATGTCCCCCATAGTTAGTTGAAGTGTGAGCCCCCGCTAGGTGTCTTGCCTGTGGCACTTTCTACCCTTTTACGTTTGAATGTCAAGACTCTCCATGCAGAAAATTGATTCCCAATGATACTACTGAGTGCCTGGGTCACTCAAGAGAAGAAAGATAATCTCACTCCGAATAAAACTACAAAATGAAACAGAAATGGTGGAAATAAAGGATTTTCATGAAATTATGAAGATAGTACATAAATTTAAGCATAAAACACCAAACAAAAATGCATGAAAGGTTTAGCTGTAAATAAGCACCAAGACCCTGTTAATGCTTCTGTTCTAAAGGGTTACTCCACAGTGCTGGGTACAACATTTTCATTATAATGGATACTGGAGGCTAAAACATCAGGCCTAGTTTTGTAATGTGCAACACCATTGTCCAGCAAAGGGGGCAAAAACAAGCATTCAGCTACACTCCACTTTTAAATACCAGTCTAGCCTACAATTAAAAAAAAAAAAATGCAGGATTCAGTGCCACATATACTGCAAAGTGTCAAGGGCATACTTCATTCCAGCAGTCGAACCATCTAGTGCACCTTCTCCAGGCTGGGACTAACCTGGGCCATGTGTCAAGCTGTAATTCATTCCCCCACTGAACGGGTAAATACCCTCAGCAGAGCCCCTATCAAATTCCTGCAAAACAAAGACACAGAGCATTGCAAGGGACGACTGCACACTCCCAGCCGTAATGAGCCATCTGTTCAGCCATGGCAGCACAAACCAAATGTCATCAAACTGTGAACCCTCTCTCTCTCTCTTTTTTCACCTCACCATCATTGCAGGTAAACAGTTTGAACTTGGAGACTGAGAGAGATCCCTGGTAATGTTCAATCTGTAGTAAACAGCTGTAGCAGTACAGTTTGGATTCAAGTTTGGCTTGCGGAAATGTGTTATGATCAAAGCACAGCAGAAAAAGCTTGCCTTTATAATCTTCGATAAGCAGTGTTTACTGTGATTTATGATTTGATATATGTTACATATGTATCTTAAATATATATGCATCTGTAACTTAAAGTAGTCAGTGTACAGCTTGTATATCAGTATAGATTTACTGTCCTCTGAAAAGAACACAACACACATCCATTAATGTCTCAATGGCTGGCAACACTAGTGAATGCAGCTCACATGAAATTCACCAGAGCTGCACAGGTTGCTACTGGAATCCATGTCCATAGTGACATCACAGAGCTGGTGGATGTTAGACACCTTGCGCTCCTACTCCTTCCACTTGAGGATGCCCCATAGGTGCTCAATTGGGTTTAGGACTGGAGACATACTTGGCCAGTCCATCACCTTTACCTTCAGCAAGGCAGTTGCCATCTTGCAGGTGTGTTTGGGGTCGTTATCAAAGTGGAAAACTGCCATGCGGCACAGTTTCAGAAGGGAGGGGATCATGCACTGCTTCAGAATGTCACAGTACATGTTGGAATTCATGTTTCCCTCAATGAACTGCAGCTCCCCAGTGCCGGCAGCAATCATGCAGCCCCAGACCATGATGCTACCACCATCATGCTTGACTGCAGGCAACAGACAGTTGTCTTGGTGCTCCTCACCAGGGCACCACCACACATGCTGGACACCATCTGAGCCAAACAAGTTTATCTTGGTCTCGTCAGACCACAAGACATGGTTCCAGTAATCCATATTCTTTGACTGCTTGTCTTCAGCAAACAGTTTCATGGCTTTATTGTGCGTCAGCTTCAGAAGAGGCTTCCTTCTGGGACGACTGCAATGCAGTTTGGTCTGAGCGCTGACCTCCCACTTCTTCAACTTCTGCAGCAATGCTGGCAGCACTCATGCACCTATTTTTTGAAGCCAACCTCTGGATATGACGCTGAACATGTGGACTCAACTTCTTTGGTCGACCCTGGAAAAGCCTGTTCAGAGTGAAACCTGTCCTGGAAAACTGCTGTATGACCTTGGCCACCATGCTGTAGCTCAGTTTCTGGGTGTTAGCAATCTTTTTATAGCTTAGGCCATCTTTGTGCAGAGCAAAATTCTATTTCTCACATCCTCAGAGAATTCTTTGCCATGAGGTGCCATGTTGAATATCCAGTGGCCAGTAAGAATGAATTGTACCCAAAAGAATTTAACAGCCCCGCTTCCCAATCACAACTGAGACCTTGTAACTCTAATGAGTCACATGACACCAGGGAGGGACAAAGACACAATTGGGCACATTGTAGACATGTTCACTCTGAGGTGTACTCACTTGTGTTACCAGCCAGACATTAATGGCTGTGTGTTGAGTTATTGTTAGAGGACAGTAAATCTGTATGTAATGAAGGGGAGCGAGGAGGCGAACGCATATGCTGAGATAAGCGACCTTTATTATGGGCAAATCCAGGGTCATGGTGAAGACGGTCCAGGGTCGTAGAGCCACACGAACAGATTGATAACGAGACATGATAAACAACACAGAACCTCAAACAAAGAACCCAAGACGAGAATACAATAGATACATCCAACAAAGACCAGCAAACACAAGGGGCAAACACAGGGCTTAAATACAAAGGGTAAACGAGGGACAGGCGGGAAACAAGTGGAGACAATCAGGGGTGGAGTTATGAAACGAGGGGGCTGGACCAAAACAAACGCACATGGGCTAAACCAAAACAACATGAACACATTGACAGGACTGGGAGGGGCCAATTGTGACAGGCACAGACACAGAAGAATGCAGAACAGGAACCATGGGCACAGAAGTAGGAACGCAGGAACAAGGGACAGAAGACAAAGGCACAGAAGCAGAAGCAGGCACAGAAGCAGGAGACCAACGAGGAACAGAATGAGGACAAAACACGGAGGGAGGACGAGGAGGCACACCACAAAACGACACCGAATGAAAGACGACCAGAGAAACAACAGCATGAGGAAAACAAGAACGGACCACAGACCACGCAAGAGACTGGGGAACAGGAACCAAGACAGACACAGGCACAGAAACGGACACGCAGACAGAAACTGGGAGAGAAACGAAAGGAGAGACAGATATGGGAACCACAACAGGAACAGGAACGGGCACAGACACAACAGAAGGGAACATGACAAAACCAGAAACAGAGCAGGGCAAAAACAAAGGAAGAGAAACTGGAGACACAGAAGGAACAGGAGACCCATGGAAAACAGACACGGGAGGAACAGGAGGCCAACAGGGAACAGCAGACACAGGAGAAACGGGAGGCCCACGGGGAAGAGTAGACACAGGCGAGGGCAGGATGGGTGGGAACGAAGGGCTTTCAATGTCCACGGGAGCAGGCGGACCTGCAACAATGTCCACGGGGGCAGGCAGGCCTGCAGCGATGTCCACGGGGGCAGAAGGGCCTGCAGCAACATCCATACAGATTGGCGACCTGTCCAGAGGCGCAGCAACTGGTGACGGGTCCGGAGGCGTGGTCACGGGATCAGGCTTACCGCGGGGTGCGGTTACGGGATCAGGCTTGCCACGGGGTGCGGCCTCTGTTGGCTGGTCTTTCTGTAACGAAGGGGAGTGAGGAGGCAGACGCATATGTGGAGATAAGCAACTGTTAAGCATATTTGTTATTAGGGCAAAGCCATGTTGATCAGCATCCAATTAGACATGTATGACGTGATGACGTCAGTGCCTGCGCGCACCACCACCATGCTTTATGTTTTGAATAAACGGCTGACTCATGCAGTTGAAGTTGTACCAGCCAACAGAGAAGATGGTTGTCGAGTGTTTCTCTTAGCTAAGCTAGTCGATAAAGTTGTTTACTGTGTACCCCAAGTAAAACGCGAGTGCTGCTGCGCAGGGATGGCAAATATCCCCACAACAACCTTTATTATGGGCAAATCCAGGATGATAGTCAAGACAGTACAGGGTCATAGAGCCAATGCAAACAGATAGATAGCTAGATATGATCAACAACACAGAACCTCAAACAAAGAACCCAACATGAGAATACAATAGCTACATCCAACAAAGACCAGCAAACACAAGGGGCAAACACAGGGCTTAAATATACAGGGTAAATGAGGGACAGGCAGGAAACAGGTGGAGACAATCAGGGGTGGAGTCATGAAAAAAGGGGGCTGGACCACAACAAATGCATATGGGCTAAACCAAAACAACACGAACACATGAACAGGACTGGGAGGGGCCAATTGTGACACTATACTGCTATACAAGCTGTACACTGACTACTTTGTTATATGCAAGCTTCATTTCTATAATGTTGTCCCACGAAAAGATATCCATCCATCCATTTTCTAAGCCACTTCTCCCTCAGGGTCGTGGGGGGGTGCTGGAGCTTAAGGCAGGATACACCCTGGACAGGTCGCCAGTCCATCGCAGGGCAGACAGACAAACACAGACAGTCACTCACACACTCACACCCAGGGGCAATTTAGCATGTCTAATTGGCCTGACAATGTCTTTGGACAGTGGGAGTAAACCGGAGAACCCAGAGGATACCCACGCAGACATGCGGAGAAAACTCCATGCAAACTCCACACAGAGAGGACCCCGGTCACTCAGCCGGGAAATCTAACCCAGGCCTTCCTCACTCTGAGGCGACAGCGCTGCCCACCACACCCCTGTGCCAGATATAATAAAATAAATATCTGCAGAAATGTGAGGGGTGTGCTCAGTTTTGTGAGATATTGTATATAGACTCACCAGCCACTTTATTAGGTACACCTTGCTAGTAAAAGGTTGGACCCTGTTTTGCCTTCAGAACTGCCTTAATTCTTCGTGCCATACTTTCAACAAGATGTTGGAAACATTCCTCAGAGTTTTATTTATTTATTTGAGCTACTGTTGCCCTTCTATCATCTCGAACCCGTCTGCCCATTCTCCTCCGACCCCTCACATCAACAAGGCATTTTCGTCCACACAACTGCCACTCGTTGGATATTTTCTTTTTTTCGGACCATTCTCTGTAAACCCTAGAGATGGTTGTGCGTGAAAATCCCAGTAGATCAGCAGGTTCACCTTTCTTCCCCATTCTGATGCTCAGTTTGTACTTCAGCAAGTAGTCTTGACCACCTCTACATGCCTAAATGCATTGAGTTGTGGCCATGTGATTGGCTGATTAGCTATTTGTGTTAACAAGCAACTGAACAGGTGTACTTAATAAAGTGGCCAGTGAGTGTTTATGTATATATAATGGATGATGCTAGCATATGATAACAATGCTGACATTGTTGAAGAATTGAAAAAAGATTTTTTTTTATTTCAAGGCTGATTCATCTCAGAATATCATGAAGTGTCTTTTTACTACTCTTGGCTTTTGTCTACAACACAAGACTACAACAGCTCTTAACACAGTTTGGGCAAAGGATTTAAACTTGCTACTAATTAATGAAGAGTCAGTTGAAATTTTTCAGAATATTACTAGAACGTCTTGGGATCTGAAATTAAGACTCATACAGTTCAAAATCCTGCATCAACTCTACTGGTCACCTTGCAGATTATACAAGCTAGGTCTACGATCACCAGAATATTGGTGGTGATGGGATGGAAAGGGCAGCTTGGTACATGTCTGCCAGTCCTGTAGGACAGGCAGTTGTGGGCTGGATGTTAGAGAACCAGCCAGTAACCAGAAGGTCGCTGGTTCCCTCCCCAGAGCCGACAGTACATAACTGAGGTGTCCTTGAACAAGACACCTAACCCCCAACTGCTCCTGTGGCACTGTGGATAGGGCTGCCCACTGCTCACTAGTGTGCATGTGATATTTCACTTTATGGATGGGTTAAACGCAGAGGTGAAATTTCCCCAGTGTGGGACTAATAAGGGTCACCTAATCTTAAAAGTTCAACAGTTCTGGATTTGTGTTCATGACTGATTATTTAATTAATTCACTTTAATCAATTCTTTTGAGACCCTGTGTCCAGAGATGAAAGACTAGAGGATGACCAACACAAACTGCAGCAACAGATGAGCTATTGTCTCTGACTTTACATCTGTAAGCTGGACCAACAAAGTAGAGTGGACAGAGAATGGACATAGTGCTGTGTGTGATCTACTTGTACCACCACAATCGCTAACATCACCACCTCAGTGTCACTGCAGCGCTGAAAATGATTTTGTCAATGAATGATTTTAAACAGCATCAAATAAAGCCAGTTTTTACTTTTATTTTAGACCTACCCTCCTAATTGTAAAAATGAAATTGCAATCAGCTCAAACAACAAACTGTTTTTTAGCTGCTTCTATGAGAAGTTCTATATATTGTTCTTGGTTTGCACAGTCATTGAGCTTTTGTATCCTAGCCATATAACGGATATGAACACAAATATTTAGATTTCACTTCTCTCCAATTATGATTTAAAAAAAATCCAAGTAAAGAATTTTATTGCTGTCTGATTTTCAATATTGATTTATCATGATGTATGCCGACCAAAAATACAGGCTTGGGGCTTCATCATCACAGGTTAATTTTTAAGTCAATCACAATTTATATGGCAGCATTGGTCAGGAAAACCACAGTTAGTTTCCCAAAATCATTTAGCCCTACTTGTTACTTTATATTTTCCAAAAATGTCTATGCATGGCCTTTTAAAGATTTTGGAATCTTTGGAGAGATACGAATGATTTGTCATTGTTCAGTCAATTCAAATTTTATTCTATAAAAAAGCTATTTGAGTGTCAATATCATCAGTCGACTACTTAATTACTGACAATCAATAGCAACAAGCCAATATCACACACATTGCACACACCTACATTTACTATTTTGTAGAAAATATTCAAATGGCACTACATTATGCTAAAAATCACAAACGCCTTTCAGTTTAATCATTTAATGTCCATAAACACTGACAAACAATAACAACGGCAATTCATTCTGAAGCCTACAACACAATGACAAAAGAGAACAGTAAATTATGGTACAGAAGCTGAGGACCACCAAAGCATTTAAACCAAGTTATAAAACAAAGAGTGTCCTTGGCAATTGAGTCTTCTAAGGCTTAGTGAAACAACCAAATAGAAAGGGCTAAAAGCAAACCCTTGCCATACATTCTTCAAAATACTTAAGCGTATACTAATTTGGCAGAGAGGCATGTGAAGTCTGACTGACTAAATCTTCAGTGTGCAGTGTCCACTTTGACAGGCACCTTGGTTGAACCACACAGTAATGTGTATAAATGTACAGACATTTATTTACTAGAAGTGTGCAAAAAAAGAAAGTCTTAATATCCACAAAACAACTGGGATCAAATATTTTTAAGTGGGATAAAAAAAAAAGCAAAAATCAAACAGAACTAAAAAAAAATGTTTAGAAACCCCTTGAAACATATTTGAAAATATGCAAGCTTAACTGAACTAATGTACACAAAAATTCTTTTTTTGCCCCCCATTTTGTAAACAAAGCCTTTTTTGAGTTGCAGCCTGCTATTAGATTTGTGTACTAAGACTGTTTTTTTTCAGGATAATAAGACCACAGCTCTGGTTACAGGAGCGGACAAAAGGCAAATGAGGACTACATAGCTCTGGCCCATTTAAACAGCACACTTCCAGCTCCCCTACACGAGATAAGACAATAGTAATTCTGTTGTGCACAGTGTGTAGAGATTATTTTGATTTTACTTTTATTTATTTATTTTTGCAGACAGTAATGGAAGAGTGTTAGTAAAAATTCATATATCCTCCTCCACAGGCATTCAGAGGACCACAGTATAGACAGAAGGACAGAAGCCAATCACTGGTCACCAACCCTCTTCCTGGAGTCTTTTAACTACCTTTAAACTCTACAGAAAGGTAAATGTCCAGGACAAAGGTTGGTGGTGTCTGGTGCGGGGAAGGGTTTTAGTGAATCATTCTTAAATGAGGAGCGAGTGTCTATTCCTTGGTGGGAACCTCAAGTTCAGAGGTAGTTCCCTGGGCAACACTGCCTGAACTTTCAGCAGGCTCCATGCCCTCGGCTGGTTGGTTGTTTTGCTGAAGCCCACTGTTTCCCTCAGTTCCAACGCCCTCTGCAAGACCGGCCTCGTCAAAGCCAGGCCCTTCTACCTGTGCACCATTGCCATCATATATGATGTCCTCAGGGTTTGGTGCAGGAGGACAGAACTCCTCATCTGGGAGGAGCTGATGAAATACTGATTCAGCCTATACACAAAGATAAGGATAAATTACAGCACAATTAATCTGTTTGATTAAGAAGAGTTATGCACAATATTTTCTCATTAGACTGAATGGGATTCTTGCCTGTAAAGTTTATCAAATCTCATCTACAGCTACTATGAAAGAATGCATTTGCAGACTGAACATTGAAAGGTCACTTACATAAGAAACTAATCTTTTTAGCAAGGCAACTTAATTTTAATTCTGAGCCAACACACAAATGCCTTACATATTCTAAAAAATGATAATAATTCTAAAATAAAATTTTAGCATGTCCTCCAAGCTGTATTATCGCCCTCTGTTGGACATACCAGTTTAATGGAGTAGTCGTGGCCAAGGCTGGCATCAGGGCCAGTGCAGACATGGACGTTGCTGGGAAGACTGTAGCAGCTGCTGTCCAGGCTGGATGTGTCTCGCATGTTGAAGTACATGACCCACAATGCCGTAGGCTTCTCAATCTCCTCAGAACCTGGAGACAACACAGAAATTATCGATACCGCACAAACCAAAGGAATTTAAGCCCTCCAATGTTCTCTTTCGGAACATACCTAATAGATCTGCTACACTCCAGATCATCAAAACGCATTTCTGCAGCAGTTCAACCAATACAGACACTTAACATTAGCTCAGCAGCTTGGAAAATGAGCGCAAGTCTTAATGAACGTGCAGCAAAGAAAGGATGCTAGGTGTCTAAGTTCAAGCAAATTGTTAGGTTTAAAAGACTGAGCACCTGGGGGCACTTATATAAGAAACCATAAGAAACCATTATTGCACTGCTAAAACACTTTGCAGCACACTGGCCTACTCTGGGAGGGTCACCAGCTGCTCGACTCCTCCTAAGGAAAACCCCACTTGCAGGTGCTGCTCAAACAATGCAGTCATCTGATAGTAGCACTATATGCTCTTCCAAAATCATACATAATTCTTAGTGAAATAGTAGCCACATGACTTGAAGTAACCTTGCCTGTTTCCCTGCATTCTGATGGCACCACAGACCAGTGTGACTATATGGTCAAACATAAGTAGACTGTGTGTATCTGTGTGAGCGTGTGGGTCTATGTGTCTTGTTGAAAGTGTAAAGCTGTCAGTTGGTATCATTACCCTTTAAGTACATGAGCTCTCCCACTCCCCTCCCCTCCAAAGAAAAAAATGAAGTGGGAAAAGAAAGGCTAGAAAAAGTGGGGAGAGAAAAGGTGTCAGTCTGAAATGTCAGCACGGTCATTACCCAAATGTCACACAATTATGACGCGTGTTCCTTTTCCTGCCTGGAGTGGCCCAGTGATTTGCTTAATTTGGAAAGGCAAAGGGGAGAGAGGTGTGGCGACATCAATGTTTAACGGCACTTCAAAAAGACCACCCATCCCTCACAAAAAAAAACCCAGCAAAACAATAGCATCTAACACAACTTATATCCTCACAGCACAAAACTTGACTGCATGACCTCCTCTCCTGTAACCTTTTCCAAAATGTGCCACAACTTCCTCTTACCTCAAGCACATCCAAGCCGAAACAATCTACTGATTTACGTCTACAGCATGCATGTGTCAAGTCGAAAACCTACATGAACATTGAACGTGCTACACGCACAAACACACGTGAAAAAGGTCAGATCATCATATCATATCATACCCCACGATTCCTGGTGGGCCTAACACATGCCTACAGTGCCTCACTTGCCAAAAATCACAGCCACCTCTAACATACGCTGCCACACTGCCTGAGCAAAAACTGAACAGAAACAAAAAGTAAAGCAATGTTAAAATCAAAAACAGTAAGCCAACAGCAGATTACAAATTTATTGTAGGGTATTTAGTATGCCACATGCACTACAACTAGAAAGTATATTTTGCTCAGGCAGTGAAGATGATAGTCTTGTGGGGCCAGAAGTGATCGCATAACGAACACATCTAAGGCCTTGTGAAGGCAGAGATTAAAGTAGGAGGTCTTTCTTAACTTAATCCTCTGCCCTATTAAACATAAAGATATGACAATGTAATGTCCAGTGGCTAAAAGACTTCCCTCGTCTGAATAAACATGGCTTACAAATTCCTTTTTCTCTTTAAACCGGCCTACAATTATATTTGGTCAATTCTAAAACGTGTCAGAACTCAACATCCAGTAAATTTTGAAAAATTTCTTCCAACCCTGTTGTGTACTACAAAAGGTACAGCAGAATTAGTGTAGACCTCTCAGCACTCACAAGCATGTGCATAAACACACACACACTCTCTCACACACACACAGTGAAAATCTACTGCTCAGGTGACTTTGTCTCTTTGACCTGTTCTGGCCCACTGCTCTCCTTATCTAGTGATTCATCCTGAAGACCTCTGCCAGTATTTGTTCTGACATTTTAATTAAAATACTACTAGCTCATTCCTGTGATAAAAAGGCTGTGTGTCGAGCAAAGCTCCACTACACGCCCTCTGTTACACTGGCCACAGACCTGAACGCACAATAGACACATGCACCACACAGACACCAGTTTTCGGCCCTCTAAAGCACTTTAAATGGCAGGAGAAAAACAAAAAATTGTCATAGATTGAGAAATTGAAAATGACATGAAGGAGAGAATCCATATGAGTGGGGGGGTGGGAGAGAGAGACAGAGAGAGAGAGAGAGACAGAGAGAGACACAGAGAGACACAGAGAGAGAGAGAGACACAGAGAGACACAGAGAGAGACACAGAGAGAGAGAGAGACAGAGAGAGACACAGAGAGAGAGAGAGAGAGAGAGAGAGAGAGAGAGAGAGAGAGAGAGAGAGAGAGAGAGAGAGAGAGAGAGAGAGAGAGATAGATTGTGTAAGAAAGAAAGCCATGAGAGAGAGAGATTGTGTAAGAAAGAAAGCCATGAGAGACGAAGATCAGACATGATGATCATGATGATTGAGAGAAAAGGATTATGCAAGAAGGAGTGCAAGAAGGGTGTAGAGGCAGGCCTCAATCTGATTCTCCTCTGATGACCTTGTATCACTGCCAAGGAGAAGAAGCCGTAAAACAAAATGATAACCATCATCATCACCCACAATGGGAATAGTCTGTCAGGATGGAGTTGTCATTGCAATGTCGACATTTGTACCTAACCTACCTGTGCTGGGGAAAAAAGTGAAACAGAAAGTAACGGAATGAAACACTGTAAAATCTGTTTTATTCCATGTAAAGATGTTCTGGAATTTTTTTCTAAAAATGACCAATTGTTCTAGGTAAAAACAAAATCCACACCACAGGTCAAGGCAACATTAATTCTACAAATAGGCTGCATTTGTATTTCAAACCAAACTAAGATCCAAATTAAAAGAGAAACACATGTCTGGGCCGTTAACTTGCAAATAAAATATATTAATAAACAAATATCCCTACAAACTCGATCACTTTCCATCCCAACCATTCAACTGTAATGCCAGGTCGAATGTGAGGTCACACTCCAATTTACAGTCAAGGAGCCAGGCAGACCCTGACAGAGCGTAATGGGAATCAATGGGACGAGTGGCTGGCCCTAGCCTGCCACACCACCATCAATATCCATCACCGTTATTGCCAATAATGCCTCAGCGTAAGCCCCTCAGTGAATGTCACGGTAACGTGAGATCTTTCTTCTTTAAAGAGAAGGAATGGATGATCTCCTTCCACTGTGGATAGCAGGCAGGGATAAGGACTGCTGGCAGGACGTATAGCACAGAGGCATTTGTGTCTTAGGCAAGAGGCAACAGTCGGACGTCAATAATGTGGAGATGGATAGAAGAAGTGGGGGTATAGCTTTAGATAGTGAGGGATGAAAATAAGAAGTGATGCAGATGATGGTCTCACCTTGTGCTGGCTCCTCTCCAGGGCAGCTAGGAACATGGAACAGCCTAGAGATTACTGGTGCCAAGTCTTCACGGGCTGAGCCTGAAGATGAACAGGTGAGGTGCACCAAATCTGTTGAAGATTGATACAATTAGACTGCTTAGTATGGAAACTGCAACATTTCCTCAAACCACTATAGTGTGCAAACCTAAATTCATTTTTTTCTGCAAATTCATATGCACAATTTCTATTTATTGGGGGGAAAAAACACATACAATGTACCAAAACTTTTGCACAAGCTATGTTTTAGTGCAATTCAGTTATAAAGATTCAGGATAGGCCACCTAAGTCTGCAGAACAGGTCTCAATGACTCTAAATGAGTCAGTGGTGAAACTACTGAAATATTTCACAATCCCATAAGCTCAGATACTACTCTAAGGTTGCTTATCATTGCTTCTTCCCTTTTTTGTTCTCTTGGCAAATTTGGTCAAAATATTATTTACAAGTGAGTGTTTCATCGACCAGAGAGGCTTTTGAAACACAGAGCCAAAATGCTGTTCTGTACGCTTCTAGAATGAAACTACACTAGAATGAAAATGAGAAAAACAGGTCAACTGCGAATTACATGTTAGGAAAGATTATAAGCTGGTCCAATCGGACTGTGTAACCCTTTAAAATATAAATATAAACATAAAAATGTACATAAATATATATAAAAAAGGTAGCCTAAAAATATAAAAATTATATAAAAATAAAAAAATATAAAAATAAAGATTTTATCCCCAGAAATGTCAAAATATGTATTTTTTTTTATAAAAAGATGACTTGGTTGGATTGTGCCCTTGAGACTCTACAATGACACATCCCCAATAAGGAAAGAAATACAGCCACTGTTGATGATGATACATAATAAATAAATGTCACTATTTTCTAGGAGTGTGGGACTGTCACGCTCATCATCATCCCAGTGATTGTGAGTGATGTGCCAATGTAGAAGTGTATTACTTAAAGGATAAGCGACTCCTATCTATCTCCCTCTGGGAAGCTGTGAATTTGGGGGTGGAGGGGATCAGCTTCTAGGTCTGCTTGAAGACTGTCACCCCCTCCCATCACCCTCAAGTCAATTCCTAGAAAGGGGAAGTGAAGTTCCGCTGATTAAGCTTCTCATTCCCCCATCAAGACGAAACCAGCCGCTGGGGCTGGTGCCAAGACTGGCGATCCATCTCCACCTGATCCACCTCTCCTCTACTGGCGTGATTGATAGCAAAATAATGTCAGTGTAACAAAAAGAATAACTTCCATAAATAACAATGGAGTTAATGACAGAGTTATCAGTAGGGTGGGTAGGACAGATGCACAGAACGTCGAGAGCCGTGGCAAGCTTGGTGTTTGCCTGGGGACTGCTGGCTGTTTTGTTTATCTTTTTTATCTGCCACTGGTTGGCAAATAGTTTAAATCAGAAAAGTTTCAGATTTTACTTGATATTGTGGTAAATAAATATTCAACCACTTCCTTACATATAGATATTGAGGAGTGTGTCTAAAGAAGGTTTGTGAATTTTCTATACTAAATTATTAGTTCGCTGGAGTAACTACAAATGAACTGAATGAGCACATAAAACAAGAGGGTTATTTGCAGCAGGTCTCTGATAAAACTATACTATATTTTAAATCAAAATGTATTTGTACAGGACTTTTTACAAAAGACAGGGTCAGGAACCAGCTTGATAGCAGCACAAAACCTAGAGGAGAAGCAACCCTCAAAAGGGAAGTCTTTTGAGAGATTCCAACTCTGGTCAGCACCGGATAGCAAACAACAAGAAAATAATGAAAATTATCAATAAAGAAACAAAGTAAGCCTATGCCTTTAACACAAACAAACAGCCAGACTAACCTATGGAAACCAATTATAAATGCACAATGATGTCGGAATAAGTATCAACAGATGTTTACATTTACAAGATTTTAAACAGATTTTTGCTGACATACACCAAAAGAGCAACATTTTTAGGTGATACTGGGCTACTATCCTAAAATGTCTGCATTTTATTTTATTGCGTTTGTAGCCCTAATAAGTGTTTCATTTTTCTGTAATGCTAATACATAAACATTGAACCTGAACAGCTCAATTCATCAAAATATCAGCAGCAACACTCATGTGGCGCTGTGACTGGTCAAGCTGTTCACCAGTACACAGTAAAAAAAAAAAACAAACAAACAAAAAAAAAACATTGCGGCTGGCTGGAAGGCTCATTTGCATATTTTTGTAATAATCAGTACTGCAAAAGCGAATTTTGAGATAATGAATGTCAAACAATATACTGTTACAGCCCCACTTTCAATGTAAGCATTAAATGAATGGCTCAGCCAAAAAATCTAATTTACACAATTCTCCACTTATCCCAGATGTAGTCAATCAGCCAAGACCAGTTGGGTGTCCAAATGATGCTTCTTTATTTTAGCACTGGAGCGAGCAGTGTAATGTTGCCAATAAACTCTAGAAGACACTCAAATCCTTTCTGTAAATAAGTCCTCAAAACTTCCCTCAACCCACTCAAACCACTAGGTTTTCATTAAGGTCGCACAGGCGCACTGATGTATTTTAGGATACAGAATGACGCTATAAAAATGAACAAAACTTCACAGGATTTTGCAAGAGCATCAGTCTGATTTAAAATGGCTGCTGCTGAACAGCTACACAATAAATGTTAATTTTTTTTTATACATTATTTTTATAGTTGGACAGTAAGTGAGTCAGTAAGTAAGTTGTGAACCCTAAATCCCACTGACAAAGTCTATGTAACACTAAGACCTGAATACTGTTTGAAAGACATTGTGACGATGTATTTACAGAAAGGATTTGGGTGACTATTGACTTCCAGTGTTTGTTAGCAATGTGAACCTCATAGCTCCAGCGCTAAACTAAAGAAGTAAAGTTTCGACAGCCAACATGTCTTGGCTGATCGACTACAGCTGGCATAAATTTAAAAGTGTACATTTGATTCTTTGCTATTATCCTTGACGTTTGTGTTGACTGTGGTGAGAGCAGAGATGGCTTACAGGTGCCAGGCATGCAGGTCATGGAGGAAGAGCTGAGCTCCACCATCCTTACAGCTGGAGAAGAGGGTTCAAGAGGAGGCACAGTCACCAGTGAGATCTGCAGAAAGGGGTGGGGAACAAAGAATACTAAACACACAGTGTGGACAAAATTACCCAAGAGACAGACATGAATCAGAACCACAAACACATGTACCAGCAACTGCATTACATGGCCCAATAAAAGGTAAACATACACAGCAAGAGTGCCTGAATAATGAAGTAAGCAAGACAGCGCAAAATCCTATTAACTAAACTCTGTTCAAATGGGATCCCCCTAATCCTGTTACATGAATCTAGAGAGTGTTTTCTTAGTGTTCTTCCATTTCAAGCTAGACTAAAACCAGTCCTTTTTAAAATCATGCTCTTGTGGAGTCCAAAAGGCAACTACTTCTCTCCTTTTGCGAATGTCAATGCGAGGAATGAACAGCTAGTTAAAACTAGCCTGAATATTTAATTATGTTTTGTCACGCAGTCATGTAATATTCCATTTCCACACCATGTCAAGACAGATATGAATTTCTGCCTAGTCTAATTTAGCAGAAATTACACGTGATTTTCTCCTCCTATCTTAGTGTGTGCACGTGTGTGTTGGTGTGTGAATATGGAAAAAGTGCCTAATGGAGATCAAGTGGGGCCGAGCTGAGAGCCAAACGAAGGGTGTTCAGGCTGTGTTGAAACCCAAATTCAAATGCAAATTCCGTATTGAATTGATCAACCTTGATTCTTGTGGGCTGTTCATCCATAAGGCCTATGCGCTCTGCTCATGAGTCTCAGTGTATACTAGGTATGTCACTTTCTATTCTTCTGGCCCTACAATTAATTCATCAAATTCCAAAGCTGTTACAGTGAGCAGGATTATGTACTTCCACTGAACTGCTTTTCTTTCTCTTCATAATTCACTTGGAGATGTAATGCTCAAGAGCGGGCCGTCAAAACTACTGCAATGATCCCACAAATCGCCCATGATGTTTTGTTGTTTCTTTGCCTGCTGATTCTTGGACGCAACCCAAGAATCCATACAAATGTGATAGGCAGCATAAAAACGATGTAATGCAAAACAAGTTGTGCAGTGAAAGTGCAAGATCGGCAAGAAATGCAACACACACACACACACACACACACACACACACACACACACACACACACACACACGGCGAGGATGGTTGAATTTAAATGTGATATGCAAGTAAGACCTTTAGTCCTTCTTTTTATATGTGAGTAAAAATGAGGGAGAGACAGGGGACAGTGCAAGACAGAGATGGGGAGACAAAGCAAAGAAAAAGAGACAGCTAACACACAGAGAGAGAGAGGCAGACAAAGCACAGACAAATAAGTACCTGCTGATCAGACTCGGAGGGTAAGACTGATCGATCTGTGATGACAACCGCTCTGGATATATGCCTGTGTGATCACAGAGGAAGGCAGGAATTGGTGAAGTGACCATGTGTAGACAATACAGACACAAAGATTTACATTTAAATATAAAAAAGTAATCATTCAAAAATCTAAAACTCAAAAGCATACAAATGAATCCCCACAGTACTGTGCAACAGTCGTACACCACCGTTTTTTCCCTCAGTAAAACAGATATTTCTGAGGAGGTTAGACATGTGATATTTCACATGACGAAGGAAGAAAAGGACAAAAAAGGAGAAAGTCAAGAAAAAAAGTTAAAAAAGACCGTGCAAAAACTGCCACCATCAGATGGACAGCACTTAAAGCTTTCATCTTCTAGAGATGGGAGAGAAAATAAAATAAATAAATAAATTAATAAAAATCAAGCTCTCATTTCGCTTCACATGTAAAAAATAAAATTCACATGTGTCTTTGTCCATCTTTTCACTCTGAGGTGACAAATCAATAGTATGAGTCTGAAAAGATGTGTAGCAAAAAGAAAGAAAACTTGCAAATTAAACAGGCTGGTACTCTCAGAATGGTGGACACACGATATACTAAAAGTTGTTGAGACCTCTGTGCATTTTCACTCTTAAATATATGATTTATGCTTTTTCTGAAGCTGAAAATTTGACAACTTGTTCTTAATAACCTACTAATTTGACAGGTAATTAAAGAAATGAAGGGTGGACTTTTGAACAGAAATGTATATCGAAATAAAGAACTTGTCTTTAAGTCAAAGAAAATAAGAATGTATAGTGTTTAGTTATGGTGCACAAAACGTGAATGTAGAGAAATAGTTCAGGGGTAGAGACAGAAAATGCAACATCCACAGAAAATCAAAAGTAATTAAGAGAAAAATCAATCACTTCTTAAATATAATTTGGATGGTTATGATTTCTAGGAGCAGCTATTAGCGCAATGTAAGATGCAGTGCCTCTCTACTTGCACTTTATTTGCTCTGTGTTTAAACATACATAGGAATGAGATATAAAGAAACTAATTTCAACAAGAGACAGATACACACGTTCAAAGCCAAATTTACACTTCCAAGTTCTCTAGTGCTAATGTTGCATTCTCCATTAAGTCCACATGAACTGTAGGTTTTATTTAAAGACACGCAACCTGGCATAAAGCATGAATTACTTTTATTATTAAAACTAGTAGTGTTTTTTGTATTTAAATCATTTGGTAAAAACTACACATGGCACTGTGTAAACCTTCAAAGAACAGAAAAAAAAGAATAAGATGAATTATGTGATGGTCTGTTTAGTGTTACTAGAAAGTAAGATTTTATACATGGTGCCGAAGTCCAGGTGCTGCAATATTTTGTTTTTTTACAAAACAGGTAACACATAATCCAAACAGGTATCACATTAATTTAGCTTCAATTTCAACTACAGTGGTGCTTGAAGGTTTGGGAACTCTTTAGAATTTTCTAAATTTCTGACCTAAAACATCATCAGACTTTCACACATGTCCTAAAAGTAGATACAGAGAACCCAATTAAACAAACGACACACAAATATTATACTTGGTCATTTGTTTATTGAGGAAAATGATCCAATATTACATATTTGTGAGTGACAAAAGTATGTGAACCTGTAGGATTAGCAGTAAATTTGAAGGTAAAATTAGAGTCAGGTGTTTTCAATCAATGTGATGACAATCAGGTGTGAGTGGGCACCCTGTTTTATTTAAAGAACAGGGATCTAGCAAAGTCTGCTCATCACAACACATATTTATGGAAATGTATCATGTCCTGGACAAAGGAGGTTTCTGAGGACCTCAGAAAAAGAGCTGTTGATGTTCATTAGGCTGGAAAAGGTTACAAAACCATCTTTAAAGAGTTTGGACTCCACCAATCCAAAGTCAGATAGATGTACAAATGTAAGAAATTCAAGACCATTGTTTCCCTCCCCAGGAGTGGTCGACCAACAAAGATCACTCCAAGAGCAAGGCTTGTAATAGTCGGTGAGGTCACAAAGGACCCCAGGGTAACTTCTAAGCAACTGAAGGCCTCTCTCACATTGGCTAATGTTAATGTCCATGAGTCCACCATCAGGAAAACACTGAACAACAATGGTGTGCATGGAAGGGTTGCAAGGAGAAAGCCACTTCTCTCCAAAAAGAACATTGCTGCAGTCTGCAGTTTGCTAAAGTTTGCTAAAGATCACATGGACAAGCCAGAAGGCTATTGGAAGAATGTTTTGTGGACGGATGAGACCAAAATAGAACTTTGTGGTTTAAATGAAAAGCATTATGTTTGGAGAAGGGAAAACACTGCATTCCTGCATAAGAACCTTATCCCATCTGTGAAACATGGTGGTGCTAGTATGGTAGTGGTAAGGCCTGTTTTGCTACATCTGGGCCAGGATGGCTTGCCATCATTGATGGAACAATGAATTCTGAATTCTAATCAGAGAATTCTAAAGGAAAATGTCAGAACATCTGTCCATGAACTGAATCTCAAGAGAAGGTGGGTCATGCAGCAAGACAACGACCCTAAGCATACAGGTCGTTCTACCAAAGAATGGTTAAAGAAGAATAAAGTTAAAGTTTTGGAATGGTCAAGTCAAAGTCCTGACCTTAATCCCATCGAAATGTTGTGGAAGGACCTGAAGCGAGCAGTTGATGTGAGGAAACCCACCAACATCCCAGAGTTGAAGCTGTTCTGTACGGTGGAATGGGCTAAAATTCCTCCAAGCCAGTGTGCAGGACTGATCCACAGTTACCGGAAACATTTAGTTGCCAGTTATTGCTGCACAGGGGGGTCACACCAGTTACTGAAAGCAAAGGTCCACATACTTTTTCCACTCACAAATATGTAATATTGGATGATTTTCCTCAATAAGCAAATGACCACATATAATATTTTTGTGTCATTTGTTTAACTAGGTTCTCTTTATCTACTTTTAGGACTTGAAAATCTGATGATATTTATGCAGAAATATAGAAAATTCTAAAGTGTTCACAAACTTTCAGGCACCACTCTACTTTAGCCTATATAATGGTTTGTGAATTTCATTGAAAAGCAAAGCACAGTGTAGGGAGTTACATGCAAAAAGGAGTTCACCTGTTTACTGCTCTCGTCCTCTGCTCTTCTCTAATGTAGCCATCTTCCACCACAAAATGGCTGCAGCTGATTCGTTGGCCATGCGTGTCAATCACAGCTTTACACCTATAAAAGAAAGAAGACAAGACAGGAGAGTTATGTTTAGATTCCTACGCCTAAAGTACAACTGGGATAGGATTAGTTTTACAATACTGTTTTACCAGAGAGCATTTGTAATATTTATGTCCAAATCACAAGGGATAAGAAATTTTGGCATAATTTACAGAGATGGGAGTGGTTACTTCATTTATGCAGTGCCATCAAAAAAAAAAAACAAAAAGCTCTATATGCAAAACGTTGGGCTGCTCATAACAGAACATTTAATTTAATAGTAATTTACTTTAACAATCTACCTAGTGGTCTTAAGTGAATGCAATGTCATTAGCATTGCCAGTGACATGAGAATTTACAGCCCATACCAACATTGCTGCATTATTGTTTTATTTTTTTGTTCATTTTATGCAAAGTCTTACAATACGACTAGATTTTGGCTACAAGATAAAATACAAGTAAATGCCTCCACACTTCAGCAAAAAACAGAAAACCTCTTTTTCCACAATATATGATAGAACAGGACACGAAAACATTTATGGAAATAATATAACTTGAAATTATTTATATGTTTCATTTATTTACAAACATTAAAAATTGTCTAAATCTTTGCTGACTTGAGAGCGTACAGTTCATATAAACAAATCACATGGTGGATTTGGACAGGACTAAAATAACAGAAAAATAGTGATTACCTTATGCCATCATTTGCTTATGGAAAACTAAATCTTCTTGACTGGCATTTAATCCTGGACAATGACTGAATTTCTAAGCATTCCATTTCAAGAGTGAGAGAAAAGACACTATGCAAAAGGGGTGAAAGTGAAAATCCGTGTTGGTCTAAAGTTCTGCTAAAAAGTGTGTTAACACAGATCAAAGGGCAAGTGTATGACCTTCCCACTCTTCTGACAGGGAGAAAGAGAGGTGAAGAAAAAGAGAGAGTGAGAGGAAAGAAGAAGTAGGGGGAACGAAGGGGAATCTGTCGGCTTGTTATGTCAAGAGTTATAAATGTGCTTTATAGGGCTCATTATCCAAACTAATGGGCTAGGGGTGACATCCTTGAAATGGACTTTCACAACACAATAAAGGGGCAGGCGAGCGACTCGCTCCTCAGACAAAAAATGCGGCCTTCAGAACAATCCTCCCTGCGCTCACAGGATTGACTGCTGGACATATCTGTTTATGTAAATGAAGATTTATTTACAGAGAGGAGCTGGTGGAAGAATCGGAGGGCTTTCAATCAATTGCCAGCCAGTAGGATGAGAGCAGGTGATATGGGGCATACTCCAAAACCCCGACGCACCTGAGGGGGAGTCTCAGCAAGACACCCAACACCATAACACACTCACCTTTGGGACTCAATCCTGTATCTTCAAAAAAACCTAATAACTACTGTTGTAATTGACTCTCATTAAAGCCACTTAATGCCTGCCACAGAGAGCTTTTAATCAATGATTAGGTAAGTATAATAGTAGCAGTAAAGACTCTAAATTATGTGCTATCACCTGGTTCTTCATTCAGAGACTGTGCAAGTTCACTTTCAAGCAATCACAGTTCTGCCTCTTTCCCCATTACTGCATGATGTACAAAGATCTCCAACACAGGAGGAACCTTATTTATAAGTGCAGAGGTTTCTTCTGTCAGCGTTCATAGTTGATATAGAGCTAATGACTGGGTTTCATGTGGACCCAAGGCCAAGTCCTGCTTTCTAGATCATCATAACTGTTTATAGATAGCCCTCATAAAGCACTAGTGGCCTCTAAACCAATCAGAACGTTAACCTTGCTCCCAACGACATGCGCTTCCAAACTCATTTGACTTTTATACACTTCCTCACAAATGCAGTTTAGTTTAGGCTAAGTAGATGATGGGTAATATGCCAAATGATGTCATGACAGATGGTACAACTTTCACTGTGTCTTCTGTATATTTACTAGTAGTTGAGAAACTATTGTAAATACAACTGAGTGAAATGTCAGTGCTGCAAATTATAATACTTAAAAATCTTTATTTTTAAACAGTTTAAGGCACAAATAAGAAACAAAGAACAAGGCAATGGAATTTCTCCAAAAGCCAACTGGACACAGACAGCTGTTTTGATTAGACTGCCATGGTAAGGCAGAGTGACAAGGCCAATCAGCATGGCCAAGCGGAGCGATTGAGGCATGCTGACGAGGGGGGAGATAAGAACGGAGGGACAAATGGGTTCGGACGCATGATTGAGGCGACTGTCGCCCACACTAACAAGTTGGGCTGCTGTCGGACCCACCTCCGTGCCGAGTGGCAGGTGGGCTCCGAGGCCCCATAATCCTCTGCTGCATTATTAATCTAACTCTACCCTTTTCAGCTTTATGTCTGTAATAAGAGAAGACATAGGGTGGTAATTTATGATGCTGGGGAAATTAAAATCATTGTTCAGCCTGCCAGACACCTTGCCAACTTCTTTTTTTCCCCCTTCTACCTCTTCACCTTCATGGAACTTTTTTCTTGTCGATGATGTATGGCGTGAACAGGGTTGAGTCGACACCCGGGCGCCTCTGGCGGAGTGCAGCGATTCTCCACGCTGCGCCCTGCGCGGTAGCTTTGTGGACTGGATTCCAGGGTCTGACTGACACCCCTATTTGGAGCTTGTCCAGTACTTGCCCCAGATCCTCACAGCACATATGGACAGCTCCAAACAGTGGAGCTTAGTCCTCATCCTGAAGTTTGGACTTTTGAGTTCGCCTTGAAAACTTGAGAGGCCCTGAGTTATAGTGTGCATTTTTCTGGCATTGATGGGGAGAGGTGGAGGAGTTGAGGAACTCCACCTATTCATCATGGCCATCTTGCTTGGTTTTTGTATGCTGCGTTAAGTTCAGAAGACCACTTAACTGCAACACTGCTCAAGTATAACTGGCAGTAGAGGCACAGAGGGCGACCAAACTGCCTCGTCCAGGGTCAGATCATATATATCAAGAAGGATCTGTGTCAAATGAAACTAGGGAAGTGGACAGTCACCTATGAGCTTGAGGGCTCTTTATGCTCTTTATGACAATAATTCAAAGTCCTCAAATAATAATTCAACTTCAAAGCTACCTCACAGACCACCAGTTCCAGCTGTTCTCATGTTTGAGTTGTCTTGCTCTTTTTACCCTAGCTAAGTATAGCAAGTACTTGCACTCATCTCTCTCTGCAATCCACATCCTCAGGAATCCAATCCCCCAGGGTCACCCACCACAAAGATGAAAGAAACTCAATATATCGCCAAAAACATGGCCAGGGAACAAGCGGGAACGAAAAAGAGAGCAAAGGGGGAGAAAAAAAATCCAGATCTAACCTAGTTTATGACAACAATCCACCTTTGAAACTCATTAAAGGCCTTTCTGGTGAGGCCTGACGCACATTATCAGCACAGATTAATCAAAGGAGACTGGAGATGAACTCTCATTTTTTAAGAGGCAGCAACAGAGGGCTTTTTTGTCTTCAGATGAAAATCAATTAGTGGAGGTAAGGCCACAAGGAAAAAGCGGCATCACTCATCGCCGGCCCAAGTGGCAGGGCCTGTGATTTGTCTTCCGAGCTCGGCTGCTTCAGGGGGACTGCGCTCTGCTGTCTCCCAGAAAATTAATTCCATATCTATAATTCCGATCCCCTCCCCCACCGACTCACACTTGTTCTCTTTGCTTTGTTTCTGAGGGATCTGTTTACTAAAGTGCTCTACTCGAAGTCGAACACCAATCTAGACTGGACACGGCAGGATAAAGCCTGAATCTGCAGTCTCCATGCTTTTTTATCTTTTTGGTGCATGTTTTCTTGTTCTTTTGTTTTAGTATTTGTGTCAGAGCAGTCTGTGTAGGTGGTGGATCGATAGTGAACTACTTACTTTCCCGACTCCTTGTCCACAACTAGGCACTGCACAGAATGTCGCAGGCAATAAATCCCCCCAAAGACAGCACACATTCTGGAAAAGACACACACACACACACACACACTTATTTAGATACAGGCGCATTACATTCGATGTGAATAGATCCAGCAAACACCCATAATTACAACTGATAGCATGACATTAAAGGCAACAAAGGATCTGATCACACCTTGTCTACACTAGAATACCAAATTCCAATTCATTTGACAGGGCAAAAATGTCACCAAGAACACCATGTTATTTCACAAGTAAAACTTTTTATCACAGCCCTCTTATTTTATAGAAAAAGAGCCATTATGTCAGTATAAATTGCAGTCATTCTCATCAAAGAGTAACGGTCTCAGCCCCATCATACCACTGTGCCAGGCTCAGTGAGTAAAACTGCACAAGTAGCTTGAAACATGGCCCTGGTATAAGAGGACAGTCATGCATGTAAAACAAAGGAGTGTCAGAGCCCCATGAAAACCAGATGTAAAGTGAGAAATTAAGTGATAGAAAAGGTAAATGCATTCAGTTATTTACCCCATATAGCCTATACTTTCAGAAGAAAAAAAAAGTGGGTGAAAAAACCCTACTAAATGCCCCTGTCCCCACAAATTAATCTAGAGACATGGCATCTTAATAAAGCACTAGACAAGGGGGGTGGGGCACGGTAAACCTGCCAGCAATCATCTGGGCCCATCTAATGTCCCACACAGAAGCCCATAGAAGCAGTTGGTTGGTTGAAGGGGGGGGGGGTCCTTTGATGTCATTAACCCTAACTGACAGACGTTTAAGCTGATATTACTCTAATTAACTGCCCGCTGTCGGCTGTGATGATGCTACTGGAGCAGACCGCATGGGAGCAGCCATCTTTTTCCTCTCTGCGCCCCGGCACTCGGCCCTGCGACATCACTCGCTGTCGCGGGACTAAATTAACAGTTGTGAAAATCCGGTACCCCCATACAAGCCCCCAGTCTTTATAGCCTCTAAATGGCATTTCAGTTCCTATCAAGGCAGGAATCAGGGGACGTGATTTTTTAATACGCTAGCAAAACAATGGGGGCCATTAATAGCTAGACGCGGTGACAGCGTGCTCGCCGATGATTTATGAGTTTGTGTATAATTTGATTATGCTATTAATTCCACTGATTACAGCTGCAGCGAGTGTAGAGAAGGTCACATCCAAAATAAATCTTTGACAACTCCCCCCTTCTCATCACCTAAACCCCCACCACCCAAACCCCACAAAATAACTGCCTCCAACTAGTTATTTCTGTAATTAAAAGGTAATGTAACAAGAAGCACAAATAAGCTGCAGGCTCCTCCAGCAACATTACACTCAAGCCCAAAATAAATTGAACAGAGACTTAACATTGGAGGCTGCCTTGTTTTAATCCGTAGAAATATGATGGGAAGGTGATGATAAAATATCTTAAAAAGATAACGACTAGCTATGTCCATAGGCTGTATTTCAGTACAATATTAGGTCATCAGGAACAGTGATCAATGAGAGCAAGGGGACAAACAAGTAAACATGGGCATGAATGTTAAACTAAGATACTTGACAAACATTTTTGGGTTCTAGAGATTAGCTCAAAAAACCTGCTACTTGTCGCTGAGCTCCAGAGAAGATGTGGTTGGAAAAGACCGTCTTGCTTATTCATTTTAGTTCATTTTTCCAAGCTACCGCCAATCTGACCTCACCAGGTACTTAATCAGCAAACCTTTATTTAAACTCAGAAGTACATTGAGGGTGACCTTTATTTACAAATGTTGCTGAGCCAGTTAAACAGGAATTGAAAGTTAAACTTAAAGAATAAATAAAAGTGAAATGAATAGAGAAAAACAAATACCTAGAAGCACAAATAAGAAATGGAGTTAAAATAGCAATAAAATATGAAATAAAAACAAAAATTAAATAAAAGAGACAACTAAAATCATAGACAATGAGATAAAGTAAAAATCTTAAGACGACATTTTAAAAAAATCCAAAAAAAACCCTTGTACACTGGGTCAAAGTTTAAAATAGTCAAGTGACACCAGCAAGCAGAACTTTTTTCCTGTGTTTTCGGTGAACTTCATTTGCTGGTTGCCCTGTAACTAAAATGCAGAATTTCAGCATTCCAGCTCAGAAAAAGTTCTAGGAACCGGACATGTGATCCCGTCCATAAAGAGAGTCTGATGAATACCATTATTTACAGATAGCATAGACGTGATATAAGATAGAATGTGACCAGAGAGTGCCTTATAAATAAAAAGAAACCAGTGAGTGTCCTGCTGCACTAGATGCAGTGGTAGGACCAACCAACTTTTTAATGTAGACTACAAGTACTAAGTATTGTAACATTGCATTCACACCGGCAGCAATGCAATGTAACGGCACAAAGAGGCCGGAGGTCATTCAGATTATTTTCAGAATAAAACTAATTCCCTCTCCCTGCTCCCCCCCCACCCCCAACTGCCCACATGTCCAGCCAGACACTGAAGGACGACTGACTGTCGAGCCCTCGTGCTACCCACTTCAGACCAGCTGCCCACGCTCCAGCTACCACCACCTGCCGTAGACTAGCTGCCCACCCTACACTGATGTTCTCATAGACTCCTAGCTATTCCTAATACCAATACTACTGCTATTAATATTAGTAATATAATCTATATATCTATGTGATTAGGATGGGTCCCCTCTTGTGAGCCTGGTTCCTCCCAAGGTTTCTTCCTCAGTTCTGAGGGAGTTTTTCCTTGCCACTGTTGCCCCTGGCTTGCCCGCCAGGGTTTTTTTTTTTACATTTTTTACTTGTTAAAACTTTGTCTTTTCTGGAATTCTGTGAAGCTGCTTTGTGACAACATCCGTTGTAAAAAGCACTATAAAAATAAATTTGATTTGATTTTTCACTGGGATTTTAGTCTTTAGCAGGAATGCATCTGATTTGTGCCTGGCAAACAATGCCTGTTTGAGTTCAGAAACGGCCACAGGTGATGAGCAATCAGTGGTTTGGGGCGACAAGAGGCGGAAAAGCTGCTGCCAGTGTTAATGCGGGGTAAGGGTCTCTAGTAATGAATCTCATAGCAGAGTTATAAATTTAATCTAATGGTTTGATTCTTCTAGCAGAGACATGTCTATAGATCATTGAAGTCTAGGATCAATAATAAGGTTGTCTCCACATTCCTTTTCCTAGTATGCATTGGGAAACACGTCTTATGTGTTACAAGTACTGAATGAATGTACTTGGAGTGAATGGAATGTGTTTAGAGGAGAAAATGTGCTTGGGGATGAAAAGCAAGAGCCAAGTAAGTTTTGTTTTTAATGCAACCTATAGATCAGTGTGGTTTAGTTAGTCTAAACAGGAAGAGAAGAACTAAGCCACCCCTTTCTACCCGATGACAACATGACTAATTTTCCACCCATGAAATGAGACGTGGCTTAGGCCTTGAAGCTACCTGAGCCATTTGGGTGCTTGTACGCACTGTATTCTAAAATTACTAGCCTGCAGAGGCTGATTCACCTGTACTAAGCACACTACTAAACTGGATGCTGTTTCAAGATGGACCACCAGTGGAATAGCCCATGTATTTTTCTTTACTACTAGACCTCCAAAGGAGAAGGAAGACTTTTACTTAGTATTATACTGTTGTGGAAACTAGACACACCTAATGTGCTAGTCATCTAATTCACTTTTCATTACATTGTTTAACAAAAATGACTAGTGATGCCCGATTTCAGAACCACATCAATATGGGCAGACACTGGCTGAAAAAGTAAATACAATGTATATCGCGCTGCTGTTGGAACAAAACCTCGTATCTCCAAAATGGCAATTTCACAAGAGAAGCAAAAAAACATGCTTTGCTTTTAATGCAACTCAGAGGAACCAGAATCTTCTCCAAGTCATTTTGGGCTGTTTCTTTTGGCTTATTCATCATGAAATTTACAAACAATGTAAAGGCCAACAGGCATCTTCAGACTATGTCAAAAGCTGAAAAACGATGGGATAGATGTTAATATTGGACCTATATTTCAAACCAAAATTAATTTTACTGCATTTTAACCTCTCCAAATAAGCACGTGCCAGCATCAGTAGATTTTTCATAAAATAGCAGATATTGGCATCAGCCCACAATTCCCATATCGGTGCATAGCTAAAGATGATTTTATTTGCCCATATACTTTTGAAATAATAGAACACAAACATTTGTTTCAAATTGCTCTAGCAAGACAATAAGGGTATAAATTCCAAGCTAGTATTGTTGAAGATCTTGACTGCAACATCATGCATATTTAGTAAAGGCATGAAAGGGTGCATTATTAAGTCTTCACTGTTAAAAGAAAGCAGTGGCACACTTGGACATGTCATGGTAAACGACTAAGAGAATTTTTAAATTTATTTATGTTTTTAACAAGCATTTGTTTTATTTTTATTTATTTGTACCTGCATGCATTAACAATAGATCCTCTCTCCATCCACTAGATGCTAAACAAACAGAATTAGCACACTAGGCAAAGAGCGCTCACCTGTCAGGTTCGCCTTTCGTGAAAATGTGCTTGTGATCTGGGGTGCGCCAGAGTGGGGGGCTAATGGCTGGCTAGTAATTAAAAGAAAACAAAGCGGCATGTTGCTTGGCGAGCGACTCTCACTGAAAATTAAATCCCTGCACCGATTGGAATAAATTAGATGTTGATTGCGCGCTGAGAAGACGAGGTACAGGGAAAGGGGGGGGGGGACTAATAACAGAGCGGAAATATGATCTGTGCGCAAATGTTGGAAAAGACAATTATTGATTCTAATTAATGCATTTTCCCGTCCTTTCAATCTGTTTCTGCTTGACCGTTGTCTGATTGGACTATGGTGCTGTAGTGGACGCAAATCAAAAGCTGTCATGGCCAAATGTGTTTACAAGGCTAAATGAATAGTAATGCCTCAAACTGTCCAGGTCTCACACAGAATTGCTAGAGATGACTTGAGTCCATGAACATAGCAGCAAAGACGAAAGGTGGTAGTAGGAGCGCCAAAGGTTATTTAGAAATTAAAAAGAGTCTCTGCTGTCAAAACTTGAGGGATAATGCGGGCAAGGACAGCAAAGCATTTCATCACTTTATTAGCGGCGCTGCTCGCTGATCTGTGAATAACCCGAGAGAGCGAGCATTATTGAGTTTGCGCCGCCGTCCATCCATCCATCACCTGCAAGCAGGTATCAGCGTGATGGATGACCCCGCCTTCTCGCCACCTCTCATGCCGACTTTTGTCTCTCAATCCCTTGCTTGGGTCCCTTCTTGAGGTCCCTGGGTTTCCATTTTCCAGCCCTTCTTCATCATCTTCTCCATCTCCTCACCAATTTTCTTTTGTCTCACTTTTTGTCTTACAACTTAGAACTCTTATTTCTCTGTTAGGCTCCTTCGCCTATCCTGTAGCACACTGACTAGAGGTCAGACAGAAGCAACGTCAGAGAACCAAGTTATTTTTTTTTCCTGCTCATCTGTTTTTCGTATTCTAAATCTGGTGCAAATGCAGTAAGCCAACACATGTGAGTTAAGACTGACTGACACTGAAATCACGCACGCTGGCATGAACAAACTGACATTTTTGCCCACACTGTTGTTAGACCGTACAATATGACTACGTTGGAGTAGGAACACAGCTGCTTGAAGCACAGCTTGCAGGTGGGATTGCAGCTCAGCACTTATTTGAACGTCACCAAGGGTGATTAGTGGAAAAGGATGGAAATCAAAAATGCTAATTAACCTGCTGCACAGTGAAGGGGACACATTAAAATTCAAAATCCCAGAGGGTGGATACATCAGGTCTTTATCCTGCACTAGAAGGGTAAGGTGTGTATACATTGCAGAAAGACACTATTATTTGAGTGTTACCAGAAATCACGCAACACGTATGTAGGCCGGTCACAATCATGAAATTTTAGTTAATGATTAATTGCCATTTAACCATATTAACAATTTTAACTTAGTCTTTTTTGTTCATCGTACGCAACTATTTAAGTACAAGCAAAAGTCACCAAATTGGCTGATCAGCTATGTTTTAGTTGTCGATAGTGTTACACCAACAAATCAAATGCTAGAACTTCTAAAAGTAAAAATAAGTAAAAATATTGTCCTCAGCTACACCGGTTGGTTAGGCTGCTGTAGATGAATTTTTTTGAATGACAACCTGATGGACTTGTTTTTTTTTTTTCTCTCTTCTTTTTCCAAAGATTTCAGATGCGTTTCAAACCAATATTTCAAACAATGACAAACAGCCACATGAAACAATGCCACTCAGTTGATCAGATTTAACAAAGTGACTCAGTCAGTCAGTCATTGAGTGAGCAAAAATACTACGCTGTCTGGCAAAAATATTGTCTTGTTTTGCAAAAAGAGAAACCGTTATTTACATTTTTGCCTTATTTCTGTCATTTCTTGTTCTCCAAGCAACCAAACGTGCAGACTCCATCCTCTCAATGCAATTTTTTTTTCATTGCATAACAAATGAAGTGCCGTATGCTTAACGTTGTCTATATCTACTAGACAAACTACCTTGCCTTCCCCAGCTATGTTTCTCATGTGTTGCAAATAAAGGAATTTAAGGTCAAGTCAGCATCATGAACTGTAAGCTATACAGAGCAGAAATCTGTCTGCGTTTGGGGAAATATTTTCTCTTTGCTGGCCTTAAGCCAGTGTCCTTCTTGTCATCAGGAATGCATCCTCTCTATGGCTGTGTCCTGAAGCTCCCTTGCCTTTAAGTGCCACAGTTTCACAGCACTGCTCCCCATAGAACGAGTGCTAAAAGCAGCCTCTCACTGTACTGCAAAGGCCTGGCCTTTCTTTCCTCTTTACTGCTCTGTAAAGAGCTGATGTATTTTCTAAAGACAAGACAAATGCTTAAAAGCTGAGTATCTCTGAATGTCTGACCCAAGAATGCTTAAAGTGAAACTTTAATAATTCCATTGCAGCTACATAGCAAATGCCAAAGGCAGATGATTTTATATATTTTTTATATATATATATATATATATATATATATATATATATATATACACATACTCTGCAAAATAATTGCCAATTTATTAATTGTTTAATTTATAAAATTGTTTTTTGTTACTTTTTTTTTTAAATATTAATTTCCAGTCAGAACAGCCACTAATCACTAATGCATACCACAAAAAAGCAGGAAATGTTTAAGACAATTACACAAAAGCCCCCAACAAAAAGTAAGATATCAAGTTAATCAGTATTTAATTCATTCACTCATTACTTCTGTGCATCTTATTGCCACTTTAAGTTTCATCATTCCATTCTTAAATCCACTGAGTTAATTTTTCATCTACAGATTTAGTACAATGATCTTGTGATCCAAATTCAGCTACAAAGTAGCTAATGAGACTTTTGTTCAGTTCCTCTGAACAAAATCGTGTCTGTAGCGGAGAGTAGATCTCACGTACGATGTCAATTCACTACACTAGATTCTTTTCAAGCATTTAAATTATGTCTATGTGTAGTTGGTGATTGTGTAGTTCTGATCTGATTGCCTATAATCAAGTGAAATCTTTACTACTGTAGACAATTGTGAACTAATCATGGATTAGAACAACTTAGGGAATGGCTAAATAAATATGCAATAATATTTGGTATATGGAAGAAAATGAAAGACTATTTTGACTATTGAAAATGAAAGACTATCATTAAATTATCATGACATTTCATAATTTCAATTAGCAGCCAAAGGCTACTTCCAAACATCCTGTAGTATCTACCTCCTTACAGAGTTTAGTCCTGACCTGCATCCAACACTAATGAAGAAGAATTTCAGGGGCATGTGAGTATCCCTGTGTTAAATTTGTATAATACCTTATTATACATACATGAACTGTATAATATACTTTATATATAAGTATATAAAGCTACAAAAATACACATTCATTTAAGCTTAGATAAAATTTACAGGGCCAGAGCACTAAAACCCTACAAACACCTGAAAGTCCTAATGTTAGAAGTAGTTTTATAATGTTTAGAAAAAAAAAAAGGTACAGGTACAGTACACCAATAGCAACGAAGTTCGCTCACCTACAAAAGCATTGCGGAATTTCACCCAGGCCATACAGTGGGAACAGGAAGGGCGTGTTGCCGTAGCGACCCAGGCATTGCAAGAAGTGCTGTGTGGCCTTCAGGCCCTCCTCTGTCAGGGTCTCTTGGTTCACCATGGCAATGGAGTGGAACACAAAATGCTGCAGGTTCTCGGTTAGATTCTTACTCCTCAGGTACTCCCAAAATGACTTCTCTGAGAACTCTATACCAGGGTGTGTGGAAATGGATCAGAAGCAGTTATAAGTAGTCCTCTTGACAGCAACTGCCATTTCAGACTTACATGTAAGCATCATTTGTAAAAATGTAAACAAAACAAGATTCTATCTAAATCTCCATCAATTTGCCAAATCCACTTATTTCATATCTTCATGACTAATTTTGAATGCTGAAACCCCATGAGAATGCTATACAGCAATGTGTGTGTGTGTATATGTGTGTGTATAATATAGATATATATATATATATATATATATATATATATATATATATATATATATATATATATATATATATATATATATACATACACACACACACACACACACACACACACACACACACACACACACACACACACACACACACACATCATATTAAGAGGAAGGATTATATATATTTTCAGAGAAGAGGGCAAAGAGATAGAGAAAGAGAGAGACAGCGAGGGGAGTCATACCCTGGAATTCCTCTGGGTGCTGCTCAAAGTCCAGACAGAATGTGAGGAACTTCATCAGCATGCGTTTCTCCACCATGGTCAGCTGCTTACTGCCAAACACATCGGCCCGAGAACATGGGACCTTTGGGGGAAAATGAGGGACACAGAGATAAAGGAATCAGAGAGAGTAATGAACATGAAAGACAAGAAGGAGAATAGTAAAAATGAACAACACACCAGATGTGATGGAACTGGGGGGGAAAAAAAGGGAAAGAAAATAAGAACAGGATAAAAAGAAATGTCCGTCAGCAGAAAGAAAGACAGACAGCCAGCCAGCCAGCCAGCCAGACAGAGAGAAGCAAAGATAGAAAAACAGACAGACAGACACATAAATGCATATACAGAGCATGAGAGGCTCTCACTAAACCCCAAGAAATTCCAAAAGATGGATTTGTTGTATTAAAATATAGTTTTTAAAATCCTGAGCAAACTGAGAAACACTTTCTAGATCGCAAACTTTCTCGGTTACATTTGTAAGAGAAAACGTTGAATCAGAATTTAAATTGCTTTACTGCTGCTGAGTGGCTCCAGCAACTTAGTCACAATTCATTACAATTTGCTAAAACTATGAATTATGAAAACTATGAACCCTGTGGCTACTAGTACCAATGCAGGATATAAATTAAAGCATGACTGTATTTCACTAGTTAAACTAAAATACATTCATCAGCATTCTGACCAAGTAATGTACATATCATGAAATGTGCTTGAAAGTATATCACCTGTTTGCATCTATACTTCAACTATAATATCATCATCTATTCCAAATACACTGCTCAAAACAATAAAGGGAACACTTAAACAACACAATATAACTCCAAGTAAATCAAACTTCTGTGAAATAAAACTGTCCACTTAGGAAGCAACACTGATTGACAATCAGTTTCACTGCTGTTGTGCAAATGGAACAGACAACAGGTAGAAATTATTGGCGATTAGCAAGACACACTCAATAAAGGAGTGGTTCTGCAGGTGGGGACCACAGACCACTTCTATGCTTTCTGGCTGATGTTTTGGTCACTTTTGAATGTTGGTGGTGGTTTTACACTCGTGGTAGTATGAGACGGACTCTACAACCCACACAAGTGGCTCAGGTAGTGCAGCTCATCCAGGATGGCACATCAATGCGAGCTGTGGCAAGAAGGTTTGCTGTGTCTGTCAGCGTAATGTCCAGAGGCGGGAAGCGCTACCAGGAGACAGGCCAGTACACCAGGAGACATGGAGGAGGCCGTAGGAGGGCAACAACCCAGCAGCAGGACCGCTACCTCCGCCTTTGTGCAAGGAGGAACAGGAGGAGCACTGCCAGAGCCCTGCAAAATGACCTCCAGCAGGCCACAAATGTGCATGTGTCTGCACAAACGGTTAGAAACTGACTCCATGAGGATGGTATGAGGGCCCGACGTCCACAGATGGGGGTTCTGCTCATAGCCCAAGACCTTGGCATTTGCCAGAGAACACCAGGATTGGCAAATTCGCCACTGGCACCCTGTGCTCTTCACAGATGAAAGCAGGTTCACACTGAGCACATGTGACAGACGTGCCAGAGTCTGGAGATGCCATGGAGAGCGATCTGCTGCCTGCAACATCCTTCAGCATGACCGGTTTGGCAGTGGGTCAGTAATGGTGTGGGGTGGCATTTCTTTGGAGGGCCACACATATGCTCACCAGAGGTAGCCTGACTGCCATTATGTACCGAGATGAGATCCTCAGACCCCTTGCGAGACCATATGCTGGTGCGGTTGGCCCTGGGTTCCTCCTAATGCAGGACAATGCTAGACCTCATGTGGATGGAGTGTGTCAGCAGTTCCTACAAGATGAAGGCATTGAAGCTATGGACTGGCCCGCCCATTTCCCAGACCTGAATCTGATTGAGCACATCTGGGACATCATGTCTCGCTCCATCCACCAACACCACGTTGCACCACAGACTGTCCAGGAGTTGTCGGATGCTTTAGTCCAGGTCTGGGAGGAGATCCCTCAGGAGACCATCCGCCACCTCATCAGGAGCATGCCCAGGCGTTGTAGGGAGGTCATACAGGCACGTGGAGGCCACACACAATACTGAGCCTCATTTTGACTTGTTTTAAGGACATTACATCAAAGTTGGATCAGCCTGTAGTGTGTTTCCATTTTAATTTTGTGTGACTCCAAATCCAGGCCTCCATTGGTTAAAAAATTTGATTTCCATTGATGATTTTTATGTGATTTTGTTGTCAGCACATTCAACTTTGTACAGAACAAAGTATTCAATGAGAATATTTCATTCATTCAGATCTAGGATGTGTTATTTGAGTGTTCCCTTTATTTTTTTGAGCAGTGTAGTTAACCTTATCCTTTGTCTATATGGAAGAAAGGAAAACATATAAAACAGTTCACACTTGAAAGTAAAGCCACGATAAGCTCCAAATCCGATCATATATACACATTGTTGATTTTAATGTATTCAGGAAAAAAAAAATAAAATGGGGTTTGTGCAAAAAGAATGAAAGGAAACATTTAATATGTTGTGTTTTAATTTTTTCCAACATATTAAGTTCAGCAAATAAATATACATTTTTGCAATTTGCAGGGAAAATGCCATATTTAAGCCTGCTCCCTGTAGAGGATGTATTAACTTTTTTACCTTGAAAATCAACAAAACATTTAATTTGACTGGGAGTATTCAAACTTTGTTTCAAACAATTTATTTGCAACATAATTCTGCCTCTAGATCTAGTAGTGTTCTTTCTATTAACCTACGTGGTAGCAATGGACAACAGTACCAGACCAAGATTTGGCTGAGTTCTTCTGCCTTTTACCTTCATGTGTATTACAGCTGCAGGAAAAAAAAGAACAACAGAATATCTGTTTGTGCACAAACAAATAGCTTGCTTTAGCTTGTTAGCATACCTGTTCCACCTTGCTGGTCCGACAAGTGACGATGCGACTAACATTCTTGAACTCGGCATAGCGGCTGACATTGGACTTGATAAGCAGGTCTACCAATAATCCACGAGAATACAGCAGCTGTGAGGTAAGAATAGAGAAGTGACACCAAATATAAATTTATATATTTACGCATTTTAGTTCTCTAGTTAGGGAGCTGGATGCCATTCAATCTGATATGGAACAGATTTTTGAATAGCAAAATTTTACATTAAGGTGAACAATTTCAGCCTTTTTATAGCATCAGAAGCACAACACAATGTAAAGAATAACCAACAAAACAGACCCCAAAAGGAAGACACAACAGCCTTAATAAGCTCTTTTACTAAGGCAGTTTAGCTAAGACACATAGCTACCAAAAGAAAACATGCATATCATATGGGAAAGAACAATTCCCTTAATGCTTGACTGATTTTAATTCCCTTCTTTATTATGCAAAAATGTAAAAAAAAGGTTACTAATGGTGACGGTAGATACTAAGGGTCAGGCTGACAGCAAGGCCTTAGAATGTCAGGGAAATAGATCTGTGCAAATTTGGTATTACTCTGTAATCATGTACAGTGAAATATTACACATGTATAAACAGCTGAAACAAGGTTGCCAATATATATTTTAGATTTTACATTTCTTATTTAAATATCAAAATCAACCGCTGTTAAAATGAACAACAAGGAGCATTATGCTAAGCACCAAATACATAAGACTGCTAGACATTTGAAGTGAATTAAACTGAAGAAAATTTCCAAATGTTTCATTGGTTGATAACTCACCTTCGACACAAGATCAATGTTAAACCTGCGTCCTTCCTTCACCAGCTTAGCATAAGTTATCTTCCTTTTCATTTCTATAGGTGACTCGACTTGGTTGCTGATTGGCTCCTGTTCCTTTTCGTATTCCTCTGATTGGTGAGGCTCTTGGGTGTCAGACGTTAGCTTGTATTCTGGCTCTTGATGCTGTGGCTCATCATCACCTGGTGTGCTGTCATCACGACAAACTGTGTCTTGGTCTTCTGTAGTGCTGCCTCTGGGCTCTTTAGCTTGAGCATCAGAGTCCTTGGGTAAACTGTTCACAGCAGCAACCTTCACCACCTCTTCTTCCTCAGGCTCCTCACTATGGGGGAGAACAACAAGTGTCTAGGTCACTAGTGATGTCCCAGTCTGAGCCAACCCAGGGATATTTTATTTGACTGGGTATCAGCTACACAAAACCTGTTCCACCATGTGATCCTTTCTTTCTCTTTCTGCTCTATTTTCACAGCCATAAACAAATATGGACAACCTGTGGCAGTGAGGTGCATTTTTAGAAGAATTAAAATCGGCAAAATATCTGAAACTATTTTAAAGTTGAAATCTACAGTGTATTCTGTGTAAACATGGGCATGTAAAATAATCTTCTACAGCCTCATGTCTACTGTCTGCTGCTTATCCTAAGTGACATGTTAGCATAATCATGCAGAAAACTCAAACTCAGGAGATATATTTATTTCTCATAAGCAGTCAGAAAGTACATCAGTTCTGACTGCATATATCAAAAACTGGCTGCCAGACCATCAGAAGTTAAATTAAACTGGACACACTTAACACTAATAAATGGTCATTTAAAAAATTAGGCCAAAAATGAAACATCAGAGCAGAATATCACATTACTTTCATACTAAAATTGAACTAATTTTGCTGTAGTACTAATTAAGATACTAGCATATCTAACATAAATTGTGTGGGTGTATTACACATGAAAACACAAAGACGGGATCGTTATCAGTTGATATCTGATATTGATACAATCCATTTGTAAGGGCACTGTTTTATAGGGAACTGTTTGCCTCTGATTTACTCTTGCAGCGCTTGCAGCAACTTTGTCTTTTCTTTTACAACTCTTGCTTCTTTTCACTTTGAGAGCTGTTTGTCTCTTTAACAGCTCATCTCTTTTCTCACTTTGTTTCGAAGCTATTTGTCTCTGTTCTTTTCTTCTGCGCTCTGATAACCATACTGGCTGCCCCTTTATAAGGGTGTGATACCGGATTGCAGTTTGTTATGGGCTTAAAAGTGACATCACACAGGTGTGCCTGGTTGGCGCTAATCAGCCTGCGGACTTCTGGGAACTGAAGTTCCCCCTGGCCGATGGCACCTCACCACCATCACCCTCTGTTGGCAGTCTGTATATAGAGCAGGAGGTTCTTGGCAGAGAGCCAGACCTGCTGGACACCTTTTGCAGTCCACCACCCGCTTCCAGGTCTGTCGTGGTCAGGAGGGCCATGCAAGCCCTCCACCTTGCCTGTTGGCACCACTGCACAAACTGCTCAGCAGCTGGAACCTTAACTTTGCGCTCCTTTCGGAGAACCCAAATTGCAATTTGACCCAGTGGAAATGCTATGTGCAAGACAAGGGATTGGCAGGTCAAGTACTGCAGAGTCCAGCTAAGGTCCTGACTTAACCTCTTAAACCTTCCAAAAGCAGCAAGTAATGGGGTCCTTGGTCGGACAACACATCACTAGGCATACCACGCACTTTGACCATATTACACAATAGACATGGTTGTCTCTTTGGCGATAGGAAGTTTGAGGAAAGCCATGAAGTCTGAGAATAACTTGCATGACTTGGAGAAGCAGTCTACAAGGACCAGGATGACTGTGTTGCCCTAGGAAAGGGGCAGACCGATAACGAACTCCAGGTAGACATGGAACCATGTATGGATGGCAGGGATGGGTAGGTGATGGAGGATGCCATGGTCTTAGTACTGGATGCTTTGTTACACGCATACATCTCACAGAACATGCTGACCGCACAAAGGCCTCTATCCATATTAGACCAGTAGAATCTGTGTTGAGAAATTACAGGGTCCTAAGGCCATGAAAACGGGAGGAATGTCCCCACAATAAGACTCTCTGCCACACAGCTGTGGATATGGGCGTCCTCCCAGGAGTGGACTCTGGGAGGTGGTCCCACTGGGAGCTGGAGACAGGTCAGGTTGAGAACAAAAACAACTGTCCAAGAGCAAGCAGGTTGATCATTCAGTTGTATGCCTTGTGGGATGGCAGGGCCTGGGCCTTTTGCTAAAGACTTCCTGGAGGTCTCAATACTGTTTGGGAACCATTGAGAGGTCCAGTGCATCTGGCTCCTCAGTGGAAAGTGCACTCCATGTAGGCCTAGAGTCACCTAGGCAACAACCCTTACATTAGACCACCATGCAAACACAGACTGAGTGGACCAATCTGTGTGTGAGTTGTGCTGTGCCAATCTAGGGAACCCCAACACCTGCTGTAAGTGGGGGGGTGGGAATGTTGAGGTGTAGAGATTGCAGGACTGCACTAGTTTACATGTAGCATAATGGTGTAGAGACTGGGTTCCCCTCTGAAAGATCAGGCTGGGCTGCAAAGTTTGGGTTGCACATGTGTGATTTTTTTTATTTGCACATAAAAACACACAAAAGTGAAAGAAAATACAGAAAACCATAAAATAAATGGGTTACCGTGCAACTAAATGACTAGGACTAATTGGATTACTTCCAGGCATCTACGCAGTCCCCTGTGGATGTGTCAGAGGCCGTAAGGCCACATAGACACATCCTCCATTCTCCCCTTCTAAATTAATCCCAACCCCTTTTAACAGTAGCTCTGCCCCATCTGGTTAACCCAAACCATTCCCCAGGGCTAGTGAGGGGTTACACAAAACAAACAATAACAAAACAACTTCAGGACAACTAACACACTACATTTTTATACCCCAGTGTCCTTTCATAGTCTTGGTGATGGGACAGATTTACTGACCCCAGCACAGGGGGGCTTGGGTAAGGTACAGTGCACTATGAGAGCCTAGCCTCAGAGTGATCAGTCTGGTGAAGTGAGTAATGGGCCCAGATCCTATGGATAGATCATCAATGGCCATCGCCAGTATGGGGCATTCCAAGGGCTCAATGGGCAGGCCCAGTTTGAAAGCCAACAAAGCATCAAGGAAACTACTTGCCACCCCTGAATCGATGAAGGCTCACAGGATGGTGTGGAAGGCAGCCCCTGAGTTGCTAGATCATTCTTGAGCTTCTCGTTGAGCCCCTGCTGGAAGATGGCCACAAGTGCTGTCTCAATCCAGCCGCTCTGAATGTCTAAGGTGCGAAAATTGATGATGTAATCTGACACCAAGAGGGTTGGGGCGCAGCTTCCCTACCCCTCATGGGGTTATAGAAGGTCTGGTGCATTGCCTTGACAAAAGCCTTATTGGTAGTGCAAGTTTTGTTCCCACAGAGAAGTGGCCAAAGCCAGAGCGAGAGAGGGAGTTTGAGCAGCGATGGCTGACTAAGAACCCTCAAGTCTGTGCATCATTTCCTGCAGCACCTTGATTTCACAGGACAGTCCTGATGCACCCTTCTGCTATGAAATGGTAAGGGAGTGGACCCGAATGCAAAGAGGAAAACTTTCAGTATCAGGTTTTAATTGAATCAAGCAGATGTGCTGAATGATTGGTAAACAAACTGGAACGTAATGATTATAACTTCACTCCATGCTAGCACTTGGTATATTAGCACTCCACCTCAAGCCAGAATTAAACCAGCAATCTACTGCTTGGTAGTCTGAGGCATTAAAACTTCACCACAGGGAACTACAGGTAGAGGATGGAATTAGCTCTTGCAACTCTTGCAGCTCCTGTTCCTTTTTTTCTTGTTTTTACAGCTCTTGCTTCTTTTTTTTCTTTGAGAGCCGTTTGCATTATCTTTTATAGCTCTTGATTCCATCTCTCTTTGTTTTGAAACTTCTTTTGCCTTCACCCTTACACCTACACACTACTCACTAGTTAAAATGTGTAAAACGTTGAATGTAGATTAATTTAAAATTTGAAACAGAGAATAAAAAAATCTGCCCTCACAATTTAAGATTGTAGACACTTGATTAAAACAGCTGCATGAATGTTACAATAGATGCATTGCACTGTCTCATCCTTGCTTCCTGATCCTGAAGAAAAATCTGGTAGCAGGTTAACATGAAAAAAAGTGAAAAAACTATACCTGGCGTAAGAGAATACTTCCAGGTTAGAGATAGAGGACTCTACAGAGCTGAGACACAGCACATCCTCTCCTTCCTCGATCTTATCTCGCCATCCCTGCTCCAATTCAGGGTTTAATACCTCCTGCTGTGTCTGGAAATGCACAACCAAAACATCATTAACAATTTGCTTGAATTTCCACATGACATCAGATATAATATTATGTAAGCATTACACGAACTGTGAGAACATTCTGTGAGCCATGTGAACAATATATCTGTACAGAAGTAAAAACCTTGTACTCATCAATCCATGACAGCAGGCCATTGAAAGTAAAGCTGGCCCAGTTTCCAGCATAGTAATTTCTCCTATAACAGAAAAAGATGGTCTTCCTCAAATTAACAGGAAAAGTGTGCATTAGTTCACTGATCATCAGCAAAGCTCAATACTGAGTCACTTCACTGATGTTAAACTGAAAGATGCATAAAAGGCATTTGCTATTTAAATATCTGCAATTATCAGAGAAAATATATAGTTATATATTTTTATATATAGTTATATAATATATAGTTATGGACAGTTAAAAAACAAAACCATAGGAGGTTTAATTTTTGTTTCTTATGTTGTAATCTGATCCTATTCATTTGGTTGTTTTATATTATTATATTTACATTTATATTTTTATATTATATAATTATATTTACATTTTAAGTGTATGTGAACACCTTACTATTCACACACAACTTACTGTAAAAGGACATCACCTTCTTTTGCTTGAAACATACTGCTTTCCAAATACAGCTCCTTCTAAATGTGATCATTTTGCTTAACCTGAGATACAATATCAGCTGTTCATGTCCCAACATTCTTTGTGGTTCTATGCTACATACTCAAGAAATTAAAATGTGTATATATACACACACACACACACACACACATTAAAGCAAAGAAGCGTAATGGTGAAATTAAAATAAACAGATATATGTATATGTAAAAATATAGTCATAAAATTACACTTGACAACTACAGAACTTCGAGAAGAAAATATTTCTCAGAGCACTGCAGACTTTTTTCCCTTTTGTATAGAGCTGATGGAAAATACAACCCCAATTCCGATGAAGTTGGGACGTTGTGTAAAACAAATAAAAACAGAATACGATGATTTGCAAATCCTTTTCAACCGATATTCAATTGAATCCACTACAAAGACAAGATATTTAATGTTCAAATGGATAAACTTTATTGTTTTTTGCAAATTTTCACACATTTTGAATTTGATGCCTGTAACACGTTGGGACAGGGACAACAAAAGACTGGGAAAGTTGAGGAATGCTCAAAAAACACCTGTTTGGAACATTCCACAGGTGAACAGGTTAATTGGAAACAGGCGAGTGTCATAATTGGGTATAAAGGGAGCGTCCCTGAAAGGCTCAGTCGTTCACAAGCAAGGATGTGAACAACTGTGTGAGCAAATAGTCCAACAGTTTTAGAACGTTTCTCAACATGCAATTGCAAGGAATTTAGGGATTTCATCATCTACAGTCCATAATATCATCAAAAGATTCAGAGAATCTGGAGAAATCTCTGCAAGTAAGCGGCAAGGCAGAAAACCAACACTGAATGCCCGTGACCTTCGATCCCACAGGCGTCACTGCATTAAAAACCGACATCATTCTGTAAAGGATATTACCACATGGGCTCAGGAACACTTCAGAAAACCACTGTCAGTGAACACAGTTCGTCGCTCCATCTACAAGTGCAAGTTAAAACTCTGCCATGCAAAGCGAAAGCCATATATCAACACCCAGAAACACTGCCAGCTTCTCTGAGATGGACTGACGCAAAGTGGAAAAGTGTCCTGCGGTCTGACGAGTCCACATTTCAAATTGTTTTTGGAAATCATGGACGTCGTGTCCTCCGGGCCAAAGAGGAAAAGGACTGTCTGGATTGTTATCAGCGTAAAGTTCAAAAGCCAGCATCTCTGATGGTGTGGGGGTGTGTTAGAGCCCATGGCATGGGTAACTTGCACATCTGTGAAGACGCCATTAATGCTGAAAGGTACATACAGGTTTTGGAGCAACATATGCTGCCATCCAAGCAACGTCTTTTTCAGGGACGTCCTGCTTATTTCAGCAAGACAATGCCAAGCCACATTCTGCACGTGTTACAACAGCGTGGCTTCGTAGTAAAAGAGTGTGGGTACTAGACTGGCCTGCCTGCAGTCCAGACCGGTCTCCCATTGAAAATGTGTGGCGCATTATGAAGCACAAAATACAACAATGGAAACCCCGGACTGTTCAGCAACTGAAGTTGTACATCAATCAAGAATGGGAAAGAATTCCTACAAAGCTTCAACAATTAGTGTCCTCAGTTCCCAAATGCTTATTGAGTGTTGTTAAAAGGAAAGGTGATGTAACACAGTGGTAAACATGCCCCTGTCCCAACTTCTTTGGAACGTGTTGTAGGCAACAAAATCAAAATGAGTGAATATTTGCAAAAAATAATAAAGTTTATCCATCTCAGCATCTCGTCTTTGTAGTGTATTCAATTGAATATAGGTTGAAAAGGATTTGCAAATCATCGTATTCTGCTTTTATTTATGTTTTACATAACGTCCCAACTTCATTGGAATTGGGGTTGTTGTTTCCATCATGTGTTTGAATTAAATTCGACAGCTGGATGCAACGTGACTACTGAGTGTTGAGAGTGGTGTAACCAAAAGTTTGTTAATCATAAGTAGATGTTTGCCTGAAAAATGCATCCCTAAAGACAGGCATAAGTCCACCTGCTGTGACTTCAGTTCAAGCAAGGCTCATATTTTAGCATAACAGTATCACACACACATTAATCAAATTTAAAATTAGTAAATGAGAAAGCTACACAACATTTGACACATACAACATTATGGGCAAAATACTGTTCACTACATAAATCATAAAAATAGAATAATTAGAACAGACTAAGAACAAGCCTCTTAAGTGCAGGATGAATAAAAGATATAAACAGACAGCATGGTTGTATATCAATTTCTACACAAAAATATTATAGTAGAACCAGAATAGATTCTCTTATATACATAAGGTTGATTTGAACTAAACTGATATTGCCTCCAATTCCTGTGTGAAGTTCTGCCTTACCTGTCCAAATGCAGAACCCTCTGTCCCACTCGTGAACAGGCGGCAGCAATGACAGACTCTGTGAGGCCTGAGAATAAACAGAGACAGCAAGCATTGTCACAGACTGCCATTAAATCCTCCAGAGCACTCTCCTCCCTGACCTCTCTCTAAATGAAATGCTTCATTCAATTTGTGAATTGCTTCGTGTTTCAACATCAAGTCACCAGCACACTGAAGCAGGCCAATGCTCTGACAATTACACTTCCACAATCATAAAAAGTATTACTGGCCACTTGAGTTCCATTCAACACAACTGCGGTAGAAATAATCTGAGGATAACTGTAATACAACATATGGAAGCACAAGGTATTAAGGTTATAATAAAGTTAGCTACTTAATGGGGAATGGTCATACAGCCAATATGTAATTGCTATGGATTTATTATTATATTAAACTAGCCATTTCTATCCCAGTCTTACTAAACCCACAAACTGCTTCTACTACAGGGCTTGACTCATAAAAGGACCTAAATTGCAATGCTCAATAAAGTTAAAATTAACCATAGATTATCAGTTAAAGAATGACTCATCCTGATACTCAAAGACGCTACTGAAATAAAAAAATTGTAGACTAGGGTTGAATTGTTTAGAAAGAAGCCACTGGTTGGCAAGTGTGATGATTGATTAAGCTCATATTTGCGAGTAAGTGGGGCTAGGCAATTGATCGAAAATGAACAGAAAGCAACATTCAGAACCTCTATCTTGTCCATGTCGGTTATTTCAGAATGATTATTATTATTAATAATAATAATAATAATAATAATAATAGTTAATACTTTTTTGTCCCTTTCTGTTAAAGCTTTCCCCATGCATGCTCCCATTAAAACATTGTAAGAAACGCAAGCTATTTATTTCCTACGTTTTTAGGGAACTTGCTTTTTAAAAGAAACTAAAATTTGACCTTTTTCATAAGACTTTTCATTTCAAGCAACGTGAGCTTTGATTTTAATTGATGGAAATATTTAATAAATAACCATAAATACACTCTTTAGTAAAGAAAATGGTTCTATATAGAACATGCATGATTAAGAAGGTTCTTTGCATCATGAAAGGGTTCTTCAGATACATGGAGAATGTGCTGTAGATGGTTCTATATAGAACCGCTTTGAACATTCTTCTATTGTTACGGTGTCAAGCTTGTAGCAAGCTGAAGAACCCTTCTGTGTGATATATAGAACCCTTTTTACAAAAGGTCTATATACGACCAATCCACAGCACATTCATGCACATGCATTTTCCATCGATCTGAAGAAAACTTTCATCATGCAAAAAACCCTTTAAAAGGTTCGTTGAGTGTTCACTGTTTTATACTGAACCATTTTCTCTACTTAAACCCATAAAGCATCATCTTCAAGAGTGTAGCACATCTGTGTGTGTTTCCTTCAGTTATTTTAAAATAAAAGATAAAACACTCTTTCATTAGAAAAAAACATTCCAGCTTTAAACACTCTTACTGTTTACTTCTAGTAAAAATAGTTCAGTAATCGTAATTGAGCTAAAATATTCAAGTAATTTTCATATCGCCCAGCACTATGAGCAAGTATGTTATACTTTGCTACTCTAAAACAAAAGTGCCTGGGAATACATTTCTCTGACATGTTTTTGACCAACATCTCAGCACACTGTCCACCTTGTGTATGAATCCTCATCAGCATTCAAGATGACCCTAGTACGTCAGTTCATTAGCTTATCTAAAGAGGCAGCCTCCTTTATTTATCCAATATAGAAACATATCAATGTCCCTTGGCTCTTTTTGAAGAAATGTTCAAGTGTATTCTTCTGCATGCAGCTGCGGTGTTTGTGCAACACTACTGCTGTCACCTAAAAAGGTAAGGCTACAGCCCTATGTTATTGAAGGCTAAAGT